>NW_027225971.1:0-32729 GCF_038994185.2 Dermacentor albipictus | reverse complement strand
GAGGGTGCGCGCGGTGGACACCGAGGCGCGTGCTGTTTTCATTGATGCTGTTGTTTGTGATACTTGTGTACAGGGTCACAGTGGGATTTCTTATTAGCGCGCTATAGGTGATAAGCAGTTGGTTCGATGCCTACGTGGCTCTTCTTGCAAGCCAATGCACTCCTTAGTTGACCAGAACAAGCGGAAAATAAAATAGAGGAGCAGAGCGGCGAAGTGTGCTTACTGAGACAGAAATATGCTTGCACAGTGCAGACTCACTTTCTCTCGTTATTTCTATACGACTGGCTCTTTCGTCCATGCGTGCGTGTAGGTGATGCTGGGCGACCCTTGTTCGCGCCATATACTTAGATCGGTCAGGAAGCGGGCGCTGGACATGCGCTGTATTTAAAGAAAACAAAACTTTTTCGAGCGACGTATCCGTGCATGCCACACGCCGCGCGAGCTGGGGAAAAAAGAGAGAGAGGATGGGCGATTTGAGCGGTGCATCACGTATTTGTCGAACTCTTCGCCGCCAGAGGGAGCCGCCTGTCCTACATACGAACATTTGTCCTTGTGGCAGCTTATGTCCGGCGTATTACGCGCTGTAAGGCGGTTGCGTAATGGCATGGACGCGCCAAAGTGCACAAGACTACCTCTTGCCGCTGCATCCCTGGAATTTCGTGTATGTGCAAGCTGCTGTACAGAAAGATTCCGAATTCGAACCGGCTCCCTCACTCGTGGCACATGTATTGGCACGCGAAGGTAAGAGAAACTGACACACGCCGGCCGTCGTCATTGCACGGATTTCGCATTCGTGTTGCGCTTAATGAAAGCCAAGCTCGCGCCTATTATTTTACATTTGTCCCACGAAGCCGCCGGGAAATAGCAACGTGAGGTGATGGCCAAACAAGTCAACAAATGGGGAAGGAACAGTCAGAGAAAATGTACGGGCCCCTTGCTTTGAAGAAGCGTGGCACCATTGGTTTATTTCTTTTCGCTTGTCTATGTTTGGATTACTACTGCGAAGTCACTGGCATGTGCGTGCAAAGGGCATAGCCGAGGACCAAGCAAGGCGTACACAGTGATGTGTACGCCTCTCATGACAACAACGGGTTGTCATGAGAGAACTACTGCAGCCATGTAAACAAGGTTCTTGTTGCATGTGAGAAAGAAATGTCTGGTGGTGCTGTGACGTTCCTTTTTTCTTTTTTTTTTTCCTTCCATAATGCTCGAGTACTGGCAGGTTAAGAGGTACAAAGTTTCATATCTCAACAATACAAAGCGGTACCGCGATCGTGTGAGCTGCACACAACTACTCACGGAAGTTTTGTCTAAAAATTTTTATCCCACCGAAAACGCCTGTAACGTCTACGAAGGTATTGTAAAAGCCATACTCACACATGACTGGTATATCTCATCGAGGCGTGTAAATTGTGTTCCCTTTATACATATCGCCTTGTGCAATTAACAGAATTTCCAAATCCAGTTCCATCGCTGTGTGACGGAGCCTTCAAGCGCACAGTGGAACTGTTTTTTCTCTCTTCCATTTCACAGTTTTCCACACTCACTGAGAAAATAAAAAAAAAAGAATATTAAGAAAGAGGCAGAGCTCGGCATCAGTTGAAAATTGCACTGTTGCAGGCGCGGCCTTTGAACATCTTCGTTTACACGCAATTAGGCGCACCAAATTCGGTGCATTAGTTGGCGAGGAAATACATTTCTCCCGGCGGCTGCCGAGCTGGAGCTTCGCTATAAGATGACAACAACGCCGTCGATCCTGTGGCGAAGTTGCGTGCGTGAATGAAATCGAAAAAGCTAGCTGACGAAATGTAGGCACTGTATAGAGCAAAGTGTTGCGTTTCATGAGTGTTTGTCAAAACATGGGTGTCCCTTGCAAGTGCGAAAACTGTGTGCCGAATGCGTGGCACGGGGAAGCCGCGCTTGGGATCGCGCCTGCGAAGCGTTGGTTGATGCTACCTTGACATATTGTTTAAGGACCCTTCATACACACGGAAGTACCGCTTGCCTGTCCATAGTTTTGAGGCCCCAATTAGTTGCCCATGTCTCCTAACGCGCGTTCAACACCTGTCAATATTGTATTCCAAATTCGCTCTTAGAGCGGAAGTACATCGTTTTCCCTGCAACTCTCAAGTGGTGCTGGTAGTCCGTACGTGAGTTTGTCGTTAATCTTGCGAGGCGCATGCGTTCTTCTATGCGTGGACGGCAAAGTGCGGTACTGGAGTGTCTGCACATGCGAGGACGGTTTGCCTCCGAGTGCGGCCAAAACACGACGTTGTTGCCCCTCGAGAAGGCACCGTGGCGCGCACTTGTAGTTCGTGAAACGAGCATCAGCATGATCAAATCAAGGCAGTGGACAAGCAGTAATGTACCCTAAACCTGCCACCCATCTCCGTCGCGCGGAGATCGCGATAACAGCTCCGATGGCGTTGGGCGTGGAGCGCTAACCACTGTCGAGATCAGTGGTGTGGTCTCACACTCGGCACTGGCAATTCGCGACGCGCGGCGGTATAAGCGAGATTGTGGTGTTGGCTGAAACGGAAGAGAACAGCGCGGCATGCTGTCGTGTTTAAACTCAATTAAACCGCCTGCGAATGTGCTTTCCTTAGCCGCGAACAGGGCGGCCGCGCGAAAACGTGCCTCCTCCAGCATCCTGGCGAACGGCGGCGGCGTGCGCACCGCCCGAGACGGCTGCGCTGGCGCTGGCCAATCGGCGGGTGACTTGGAGAGGAGAAGAGTAGTGCGGCGAAGCACGACGCGCGCGGCGCAGGGGTCATTTTCACTCCGGCAGTCGACGACTTCGGACGCTCGCTCCGTTCGCCATGGCCAGGACCAAGCAAACCGCCCGTAAGAGCACCGGTGGGAAGGCTCCGCGTAAGCAGCTTGCTACCAAGGCTGCTCGCAAGAGTGCACCTGCCACAGGAGGGGTTAAGAAACCGCATCGCTACAGGCCTGGGACCGTGGCCCTTCGTGAAATTCGCCGCTACCAGAAGTCGACCGAACTTCTCATCCGCAAGCTGCCGTTCCAGCGCTTGGTGAGGGAAATCGCTCAGGATTTCAAGACCGACCTCCGATTCCAGAGTTCGGCTGTGATGGCCCTTCAGGAGGCCAGCGAGGCCTACCTGGTCGGTCTCTTCGAGGACACCAACCTGTGCGCCATCCACGCCAAGCGCGTTACCATCATGCCGAAGGACATCCAGCTGGCCCGGCGCATCCGTGGCGAGCGCGCCTAAGTTCGGCCGCTGTCTGCGCCGCAGCCTCGGTCGGTCAGGCAAGCAACACAAAACGGTCCTTCTCAGGACCACCTACATGTTTGCTTCGGCCACGGGAGCACGCGAGACCACGTACTCCAACCGTACCCTCTCGGTCTGTCTGTTCTGTTGTTGTTTTTTATTATTAATATTTGTGCGTGTGTGTCTGTGGTGGGCTGCCGGTGCGAGGTGTTGCCTCGTTTGGTATGCATATGGTAAGTATTGCGCGCGCTCGAGCACGAACAAGAAGAGAGAGGAAAATAAAAAAAAGAAACAAAATGCGCGTTCGTTGCGAAACGGTTCGCGCATTCATGCGAAGAAGCCGCGCCCCAAAACGAAATTAACGCGGCCGATGTTGCGTGCAAGCTTTCGTGTATTGGAATGCCATGCGTGCGTTTGTTCACGTTCCTCATGCATACCTGCCTGGCTCATAAGTAAGTGCATGCTGGTTGCGGATATGGCCCATTTGTTGTTTGTTTTTAAGGGCCCATATCACAGTCCACTACGCGAATTGCAGTGAGGCTCGTGCCTGTGCGCCCCCGGACACCCTGAAGCTCGCTTTCTATCTACATTCGTGCACTGACATGCCAGCTAGCTAGCAGCAGCAGCAGCGTCAGTTCAAGAGTGGGCACGGTTGCGATAATTCAAACAGAGGGAAACGGGCGCAGAGAACGGGATTGCCAAGCAAAACCCTGCCGTCACACGCATTTCGGTGGTCCTGACAAGGACCGTTGGGTTGTGCGACGAGCGCGACTGTAGTCCGGCGGCTGGGAGCTCGCTTACGCCTTCTTCTCGGTCTTCTTTGGGAGAAGCACAGCTTGGATGTTGGGCAAGACGCCGCCCTGCGCGATCGTCACGCCGGAGAGCAGCTTGTTCAGCTCCTCGTCGTTGCGGATGGCGAGCTGCAGGTGGCGGGGGATGATCCTGGTCTTCTTGTTGTCACGAGCCGCGTTGCCAGCGAGCTCGAGCACTTCGGCAGCCAGGTACTCGAGGACGGCCGCGAGGTAGACGGGAGCGCCCGCTCCGACGCGCTCGGCGTAGTTTCCCTTGCGCAGGAGACGGTGGATACGGCCCACGGGGAACTGGAGACCCGCGCGGCTGGAACGCGTCTTGCTCTTGCCCTTCGCCTTGCCGCCTTTGCCGCGTCCGGACATGCTGGTGCTGTTGCTGAGACTGAGGACGAAACAACGACTTGCACAGTCGCGATCGGTGAGCGATTTGAGCCGTGCTCGTAGCGCCTTCGCCGCTCTCGCCGCCGCCGGTCCCAAAGGAAAGCGCGAGCGAGCACGAGGGAGAGGGAGAGAAGCCGCGCGGACCAATGGCGAGCGCGGCAATGCGAGGTCCCGTCAACACCACCCTCCCGCCATAAAAGCGCGGCGCACGCGACCGGTCGCGCGTATTCCGATCTCGTTTGTTCGGCTACTGACACTGCCGCGATGCCTCCCCAGCCCAGCGGTAAGGCCGTGAAGAAGGCCGGCAAGGCGCAGAAGAACGTGCGCGCCACCGACAAGAAGAAGAAGAAGCGCCGCAGGAAGGAGAGCTTCTCCATCTATATCTACAAGGTGCTGAAGCAGGTGCACCCGGACACTGGAGTCTCCAGCAAGGCCATGTCTATCATGAACAGCTTCGTGAACGACATCTTCGAGCGTATCGCCGCGGAGTCGTCCCGTCTGGCTCACTACAACAAGCGCTCGACCATCACGAGCCGGGAGATCCAGACGGCCGTGCGTCTGCTGTTGCCCGGTGAGCTGGCCAAACACGCCGTGTCCGAGGGCACCAAAGCCGTCACCAAGTACACCAGCTCCAAGTAGGCGACCGAGCGCTCGTCCGCGCAGCCAACACCCAACGGCTCTTCTCAGAGCCACCCAAGGTGTCTGCATTGGCATTGGGATGTAGCGAGAATCTCGACAATTCCGTCCGTTCCCTCTGTTTGACGCTTCCTCGTTTGCAAACGCCAGGCGCGCGCTGTTTGCGTTCTCGTTGTGACAGCGCGTGCGCTGAAAGATTTGTAGCAGAAACGCACAGAACGCCATGCGCTCAGCACAACAACACACACACAAAAAGGGACTCTCACGCGCCGATAGGGCCATTTTACTCCGCATTGGCTGCTTCAACACAGCGCAGCGGATGTCTCGCCATTCAGTTCCGTTTGCCAGAACTGCACTGCTGGCGTTGATGAAACTCTCGCACACGTACTTCTCGACTGCGCCGCATATATCTCAGCTCGTGAAATCCTAATCGACGCCCAGGACTCCCCATAGCCCGTCCCGAGGACTTTCTGTTTCCTAGGGGTCTTGCGGGTTTACTCAAAAGAGCCTTCCCAGCTCTCATTGATTTCTTTGAGTCGTCGAACCTTACCACGCGGCCATCGGCGCCGTTTCACGCTTCTTTTCTTCACGGCCTTACGCTCGTCCTCTCCCGTATTTGTTTCTCTTCACTCCTTTATTCGCCTTACCCTCCCCCGTGCAGTACTGTTGAGGTGACCTCCTAAGCGAGAGACTGTTGCGGTACTGCACTCTTCTCTTCTTTTACCAGTTCAACGTCACTTACTACTACTTCTTGTTTACAAACACGCGGCGCGCGCTGTCGGACAGCGCGTGTGCTACAACTTTTGTAGCAGAGCCGCACAGGAAGCCATGGGCTCAGCACAACAACACGCACAAAGCAAGTATGGGATGGGGCGCGTGAGGCGACTCTGCGCGAGCGGCCACGTTCGCCTGCACTAATTACCACGGCGCGTGTTTCACACACCTAGGACGATGAGGCGGTCGTTGCTGCACATTTACTTAATTCTGGTGTAGCGTAACTTTTAAAAGCAGGCAGCCCTCATCCCTCTTTTGTTTTTTTCACGCTTTATGTCTTCTCTTGTTTCGACGCGCTTTTAAAAGCGGGTCCTGAGGTGTGCCTTCATGGCTGCTAGAATGCCCTCTCGGCGGCCGCCCGCACGTAGGCAGCAGTGCTCCGGACTGAAATTCAGAGCCGCGCCATGCCAGTGCCGCATCGCTGTAGCAGTGGCTGGCGAGCGGAAATGGGTTAGCACGTTCACGAAGCAGCAGTGCGTAAGGGATATTTTACACTGTTATTACAAATGTATGTGTGAGTGGCTTTAAAAGGGGGAAAAGGAAGAGATAAGTACAGCGCTGTTACTGCCTCTCGTGCGAGGGCACCTTCACGGCGCTGTACGGGTGAGGGGAAAGGGATAAGAAAGGGTAGTGAAGAAAACAGAGTATAAAAGTGAATTATTACAAATGTAAGCTCTCCGCACACTTACATAGCTAGCGGTTTCGCGCGCGCCCTGCGTATAGCTGCCTTCGTACGGGGCGACGGGAGAGGGAGGAGGTCGGAGCGCCGTCAACAATGCCCTCTCTCTCTTCCGTCCCCTAGAATGCTGAATTGGGCTCGCGCGCGCGTCTTACGCTGGTTTCGGTGACGTTATCTGCGAGGCTACGTAAGCTATCGCGACGAAATTTGACGGTCGTGTAGGCACCAGTGAGCGGTGCCGGCGTGCGAAATTTGAAACGCCTGAGGCGAAGAGAGCATGAACGCGCCCTGTTTTGCGACTAGTGATCAAGGGAACGATGTTGGCGTGGCTGAGTTTGAAGTTGTGCGCACGGTGTGCTTTGCGGCAATGACCAGAGTGCACTTGCAAGCGTATCCGAGCTACCGGTGAACAGAACGAGTAATCATAATTACGAGAACACAATAAACTTGTTCCTGGGGCGCGACACGAGCAGTGAGTGCGTGCAGCATAGGACAATAACGTTGTTGACACGTTCATTTATTTATTTTTTTTTTTTCTCTTGGCGCGTCGAGCAAAAGAAGAAGTGAGGCGGGTTGAACATCAGCAGTCAGAGGTGCCAAAGAGAAACAACATGAGAAAAAAAAAAAAAAAAAGTAAGCTCCGCGATTGTGTTACGAAGCCACTTGTCTCGAACTCAGTGCGTGGCCTAAGAAGGGCTCAGTGCAGCCACCCGCGACTCACTCGCGAAGAGAGGCCGCGCTGCCCGTGAGCCAATCGGCGCGCGTTTCGCCTCCTCGCCCTCTTTTTTGCGGCGCGGCTTCCTCGCTCGGTCGCGGCGCAGGGACTCGGCATTCGCTCTCCTGACTCGCTTCGAAGCAGCAGCAACAGCCGAGATGTCTGGACGTGGCAAGGGCGGCAAGGGGCTCGGCAAGGGTGGCGCGAAGCGTCATCGTAAGGTGTTGCGTGACAACATCCAAGGCATCACCAAGCCTGCCATCCGTCGCCTCGCTCGCCGTGGTGGTGTCAAGCGTATCTCTGGCCTGATCTACGAGGAGACACGCGGTGTGCTCAAGGTGTTCCTCGAGAACGTGATCCGGGACGCCGTCACCTACACTGAGCACGCCAAGCGCAAGACCGTGACCGCCATGGACGTGGTGTATGCCCTCAAGCGTCAGGGCCGCACCCTCTACGGTTTCGGAGGCTAAGCAGCACGCGTGCGCGCCGTCGTCTGCAAGCAGCGCATCAGCTCCTCTGAAGAACCCAACAGCCCTCTTCAGGGCTACCCACCTGGTGCTTCGGCAGTGACGCGCAGGATTTGCGATCTCCTGCTCCGTTAGCCCTCTTTTGCATGCCATTATCTCGCATTCGGCCGCACGAGACGCGCGGTGAACTTGGGTCAGGTGAGCGAGCGCAACCGCATGTATTTGCAAGGCGTGGTAGCATTGCTTTTCGCCCTCGCAAGGCGAGCTTTGCTCGATTGCATTTGCGCTCGCCACTGTGTGCTGTGTTGCTCCCATTTCAGTCGCCGTCAGTCTGTCCGAGTTGCGACGTGGCGGTCGTTCGTGCAGCTCAGTTGTCGCCTTTGGTTGGACCCTGGTAGAGGCAACCAGAGTGGAATGATGATTAAAAGCAAGAGGTAATCATAAGCTCGTCGATGCGCATTTTGTCGCTTTGAAGTGGCTCGCTTCCTCTACTCCCTTGGAGAAGAGTACGAGCCGCGCGGCAGCGGGCGCATTTCAGTTAGGTAAGTTTTATATTTGACAAAGATAGCTCATGTGGGTACGCAACAAAGCAAAGCACGAGGAAAATATTGCCGGGCACGGGCCAGTGTGTAACAGCTGAAAGCGAGTTTTCTACAGGCAGCGTTTATTTGTTCTTTCCAGTGCAAGCGTTAAATGATTGAGCCTACTGTGTCTTAGCTCAATTCGCATGGCTTCGTTGGTTTGCGTGTGTGCGTCGGAGAAAGAATAACGAGCCAGTCCTCTTGCCCTACGAGCTGAGCGCCCGTCGTGTCCCTCGTCTAGCCTGCGGTTGTTGCAAGCCACCACCGTGCGATTCACAATTGTGTAACTCTTTTGAGCGACGCAAATGAATGCTAAGGTGAGATTAGCTAGTTAACTTTCGCTAGAACCGAGCTCACTGCGTTGTATTCAAACGGACGAGGGTGCGCGCGGTGGACACCGAGGCGCGTGCTGTTTTCATTGATGCTGTTGTTTGTGATACTTGTGTACAGGGTCACAGTGGGATTTCTTATTAGCGCGCTATAGGTGATAAGCAGTTGGTTCGATGCCTACGTGGCTCTTCTTGCAAGCCAATGCACTCCTTAGTTGACCAGAACAAGCGGAAAATAAAATAGAGGAGCAGAGCGGCGAAGTGTGCTTACTGAGACAGAAATATGCTTGCACAGTGCAGACTCACTTTCTCTCGTTATTTCTATACGACTGGCTCTTTCGTCATGCGTGCGTGTAGGTGATGCTGGGCGACCCTTGTTCGCGCCATATACTTAGATCGGTCAGGAAGCGGGCGCTGGACATGCGCTGTATTTAAAGAAAACAAAACTTTTTCGAGCGACGTATCCGTGCATGCCACACGCCGCGCGAGCTGGGGAAAAAGAGAGAGAGGGATGGGCGATTTGAGCGGTGCATCACGTATTTGTCGAACTCTTCGCCGCCAGAGGGAGCCGCCTGTCCTACATACGAACATTTGTCCTTGTGGCAGCTTATGTCCGGCGTATTACGCGCTGTAAGGCGGTTGCGTAATGGCATGGACGCGCCAAAGTGCACAAGACTACCTCTTGCCGCTGCATCCCTGGAATTTCGTGTATGTGCAAGCTGCTGTACAGAAAGATTCCGAATTCGAACCGGCTCCCTCACTCGTGGCACATGTATTGGCACGCGAAGGTAAGAGAAACTGACACACGCCGGCCGTCGTCATTGCACGGATTTCGCATTCGTGTTGCGCTTAATGAAAGCCAAGCTCGCGCCTATTATTTTACATTTGTCCCACGAAGCCGCCGGGAAATAGCAACGTGAGGTGATGGCCAAACAAGTCAACAAATGGGGAAGGAACAGTCAGAGAAAATGTACGGGCCCCTTGCTTTGAAGAAGCGTGGCACCATTGGTTTATTTCTTTTCGCTTGTCTATGTTTGGATTACTACTGCGAAGTCACTGGCATGTGCGTGCAAAGGGCATAGCCGAGGACCAAGCAAGGCGTACACAGTGATGTGTACGCCTCTCATGACAACAACGGGTTGTCATGAGAGAACTACTGCAGCCATGTAAACAAGGTTCTTGTTGCATGTGAGAAAGAAATGTCTGGTGGTGCTGTGACGTTCCTTTTTTCTTTTTTTTTTTCCTTCCATAATGCTCGAGTACTGGCAGGTTAAGAGGTACAAAGTTTCATATCTCAACAATACAAAGCGGTACCGCGATCGTGTGAGCTGCACACAACTACTCACGGAAGTTTTGTCTAAAAATTTTTATCCCACCGAAAACGCCTGTAACGTCTACGAAGGTATTGTAAAAGCCATACTCACACATGACTGGTATATCTCATCGAGGCGTGTAAATTGTGTTCCCTTTATACATATCGCCTTGTGCAATTAACAGAATTTCCAAATCCAGTTCCATCGCTGTGTGACGGAGCCTTCAAGCGCACAGTGGAACTGTTTTTTCTCTCTTCCATTTCACAGTTTTCCACACTCACTGAGAAAATAAAAAAAAAAGAATATTAAGAAAGAGGCAGAGCTCGGCATCAGTTGAAAATTGCACTGTTGCAGGCGCGGCCTTTGAACATCTTCGTTTACACGCAATTAGGCGCACCAAATTCGGTGCATTAGTTGGCGAGGAAATACATTTCTCCCGGCGGCTGCCGAGCTGGAGCTTCGCTATAAGATGACAACAACGCCGTCGATCCTGTGGCGAAGTTGCGTGCGTGAATGAAATCGAAAAAGCTAGCTGACGAAATGTAGGCACTGTATAGAGCAAAGTGTTGCGTTTCATGAGTGTTTGTCAAAACATGGGTGTCCCTTGCAAGTGCGAAAACTGTGTGCCGAATGCGTGGCACGGGGAAGCCGCGCTTGGGATCGCGCCTGCGAAGCGTTGGTTGATGCTACCTTGACATATTGTTTAAGGACCCTTCATACACACGGAAGTACCGCTTGCCTGTCCATAGTTTTGAGGCCCCAATTAGTTGCCCATGTCTCCTAACGCGCGTTCAACACCTGTCAATATTGTATTCCAAATTCGCTCTTAGAGCGGAAGTACATCGTTTTCCCTGCAACTCTCAAGTGGTGCTGGTAGTCCGTACGTGAGTTTGTCGTTAATCTTGCGAGGCGCATGCGTTCTTCTATGCGTGGACGGCAAAGTGCGGTACTGGAGTGTCTGCACATGCGAGACGGTTTGCCTCCGAGTGCGGCCAAAACACGACGTTGTTGCCCCTCGAGAAGGCACCGTGGCGCGCACTTGTAGTTCGTGAAACGAGCATCAGCATGATCAAATCAAGGCAGTGGACAAGCAGTAATGTACCCTAAACCTGCCACCCATCTCCGTCGCGCGGAGATCGCGATAACAGCTCCGATGGCGTTGGGCGTGGAGCGCTAACCACTGTCGAGATCAGTGGTGTGGTCTCACACTCGGCACTGGCAATTCGCGACGCGCGGCGGTATAAGCGAGATTGTGGTGTTGGCTGAAACGGAAGAGAACAGCGCGGCATGCTGTCGTGTTTAAACTCAATTAAACCGCCTGCGAATGTGCTTTCCTTAGCCGCGAACAGGGCGGCCGCGCGAAAACGTGCCTCCTCCAGCATCCTGGCGAACGGCGGCGGCGTGCGCACCGCCCGAGACGGCTGCGCTGGCGCTGGCCAATCGGCGGGTGACTTGGAGAGGAGAAGAGTAGTGCGGCGAAGCACGACGCGCGCGGCGCAGGGGTCATTTTCACTCCGGCAGTCGACGACTTCGGACGCTCGCTCCGTTCGCCATGGCCAGGACCAAGCAAACCGCCCGTAAGAGAGAGAGAGAGGTTCTTGATTGGGAAGGAAATAATTGGGTTAATGTGCAGTGCAGTAACTGTCTCTCGGATGAGGACACCTCAACCGCACTGCACAAGAGGGATAGGGAGTGGAAAGAAGGGTGAGATAGACGCGGCGGCGACTGCCCTGACAGCGCGCGGGCAGGTTGTTTGGATTCGCTTGTAAGGCGCGGTGACGCTCCTAGTCGCGGTGAAGCAGCAAAGCTTCCTGTGCCGCTATAGCCGCGTCGCACATCTGTCGGATGTTGCTGTCGATGGCTGGGCACTGGTCTAGTACGGCACGGAGTGCAGCCGCGAGGGCGGCTATGAGTGCATCCCTGGGGTCGTTGCTTGGTGCGGTTTGAGGGCCGCGTGACGACTCGGGAGCGGCCGTCTGGGTGTTGCGGCCACGCAGGGCGTCACTGTAGGATCGGCCCTGCGGGGCGCGAGCATCCTTCGAAGGTGTGGCTAGATGCGGCTCGTGTGATGTGGCGCCGGCCAGCTGAAGCGCCTTCTTCCTCGAGAGGGGCCGCTCGGACGAAGACAACAGCACGGCCGCCTTCCTTTCGCGTTGCCACTCCGGACAGCTCGGCTCTGTCGAGGGATGTCGACCACCGCAATTCACGCAGCGTGCCTTCTCCGCGGGGCAGCCTCCTGTAGGATGCGACTCACCGCAGCGGAGGCAGCGGGCGTCGCGGAAACAGGTGGCGCCGGCGTGTCCGAAAACGCCGCAGCGGTCGCACTGTAACGGTCGAGGAAGTCGGGCACGAACGGCACGCAGCTGCTTGAAAAGCCGCACGCTTGGAGGCACCACACTCCCGACGAAAGTGACGTTGACGCACGCGCCACTCCGCGAGCATGCCAGCACCGCGACGGGCGCTTCCAGGTTCTCGCGAACTGTGCGGGCGTCGAAGGAAGGGTCGACCCCATGGATGACACCCACACAGGAGTTGTTGTGGAGAGCCTTGGGGCGCACCGCCACGCCGCCGAGGTCGCACACGTCGAGGAGGGGCGCCAAGTCGGCGCCGCGCATCACGTCTGCAGCCACCACATTGCGGCGGAAGTTGACGCGAACGCGTCTCACGCCTGGCACACAGGAGAGCTGGGCAGCGATACCGTCCCGTGTGAGTGCGAGGAAACTCGCCTTGCGCCCGGTGGGACGGTAGAGTACCGTGACGTCGGTATCGCGGGCGACGCCATCGTCAACGGGTGGGGCGAGCGGCTCAAAGTCGACGAGCCGTCGGCGACGGCGTCTCCTTCGTGCGGCTTGTTTTTGCTGCGCCGCTGCCGGCTGGCAGGCTTGGGCATCCTCGGCGGCCGCAGGCAGCAGCGGAGGATTTTCCTGATTGAGCTCCCTTGATCCCCTGGCAGCTGGAGCAGGGGTGGGCGCACTCGGCCGGCTCTCGTTGGGCGAGGGGCCGTCAGCTGGTCTGTCGTCGTCGACGGGAGCAGCCACCGCCGCCGCGCGCGAGCCCTCCCCCGCCGCAGGAGCGGTGGGCTCGATGTTGGAGAGTGGGGGCGACGCGCAGGCCGCCGGCGACGACAGTGATGGGGTATCCGGCCGGACAGGACTTGCCTCGGGCGAGGCCGTCGCGTCCATACAGGAGGACGAAGTGTCGGCACCAATCATACTTGCGGTTGGCAAGAAGAAGCTGCCGGCACTCTCGTCGGTGTCGCCCATCGACGCGCAGCTAGCACCGTCGTCGGTGGAGGCAGCCGAAGTGGGGGCCTCGGTGGTGGTGTCCGTGGAGGCGGACGGGGCGGCGTCGTGGCCGCTGGGAGTCGTCTTCCGCACATCAAACGGAAATGCGCGGAAGGGAGTGTCCGTGGATGATGGGGCGCGCGTGGTCGGCGTCCCACTCTCGCGCGAAGGCGGGCATGACGGCGAGGAGTCCGTCGAATCAGCCGACAGCGCACGCAGCGCGCGAGCCTTCAGCCCACGCTTCCATCGTAGCGCGGGAGGCGATCCGCCGGTGCGTGGTTGTTGTCCACGCGGCTGGTGCTGCCGGGCCCGTCGGTGCTCAGAGTCGGTGAGGCCAGGAGTTGCCTTCTTCGGCCTCTGCCGATGCTGCTGCTTCGGAGCGTCACCCATGAGATGGGGCCTCCGTGTAGCAGCGTGGCTCAGGCAATCGAGCCAGCTGCCGTGCGAGCCCTGAAAAGGGCTGCGCTCGTAAGCGCGGTCGAAGGAGGAGACGCACGCGCGCAAGTAGTGGCGGGCGAGCCGTAGTCGTCGGAGCGAGGGGCGATGCGACCGCTCGCTTCGAAGGTCCGGGAGCGCCCGTAAGAGCACCGGTGGGAAGGCTCCGCGTAAGCAGCTTGCTACCAAGGCTGCTCGCAAGAGTGCACCTGCCACAGGAGGGGTTAAGAAACCGCATCGCTACAGGCCTGGGACCGTGGCCCTTCGTGAAATTCGCCGCTACCAGAAGTCGACCGAACTTCTCATCCGCAAGCTGCCGTTCCAGCGCTTGGTGAGGGAAATCGCTCAGGATTTCAAGACCGACCTCCGATTCCAGAGTTCGGCTGTGATGGCCCTTCAGGAGGCCAGCGAGGCCTACCTGGTCGGTCTCTTCGAGGACACCAACCTGTGCGCCATCCACGCCAAGCGCGTTACCATCATGCCGAAGGACATCCAGCTGGCCCGGCGCATCCGTGGCGAGCGCGCCTAAGTTCGGCCGCTGTCTGCGCCGCAGCCTCGGTCGGTCAGGCAAGCAACACAAAACGGTCCTTCTCAGGACCACCTACATGTTTGCTTCGGCCACGGGAGCACGCGAGACCACGTACTCCAACCGTACCCTCTCGGTCTGTCTGTTCTGTTGTTGTTTTTTTATTATTAATATTTGTGCGTGTGTGTCTGTGGTGGGCTGCCGGTGCGAGGTGTTGCCTCGTTTGGTATGCATATGGTAAGTATTGCGCGCGCTCGAGCACGAACAAGAAGAGAGAGGAAAATAAAAAAAAGAAACAAAATGCGCGTTCGTTGCGAAACGGTTCGCGCATTCATGCGAAGAAGCCGCGCCCCAAAACGAAATTAACGCGGCCGATGTTGCGTGCAAGCTTTCGTGTATTGGAATGCCATGCGTGCGTTTGTTCACGTTCCTCATGCATACCTGCCTGGCTCATAAGTAAGTGCATGCTGGTTGCGGATATGGCCCATTTGTTGTTTGTTTTTAAGGGCCCATATCACAGTCCACTACGCGAATTGCAGTGAGGCTCGTGCCTGTGCGCCCCCGGACACCCTGAAGCTCGCTTTCTATCTACATTCGTGCACTGACATGCCAGCTAGCTAGCAGCAGCAGCAGCGTCAGTTCAAGAGTGGGCACGGTTGCGATAATTCAAACAGAGGGAAACGGGCGCAGAGAACGGGATTGCCAAGCAAAACCCTGCCGTCACACGCATTTCGGTGGTCCTGACAAGGACCGTTGGGTTGTGCGACGAGCGCGACTGTAGTCCGGCGGCTGGGAGCTCGCTTACGCCTTCTTCTCGGTCTTCTTTGGGAGAAGCACAGCTTGGATGTTGGGCAAGACGCCGCCCTGCGCGATCGTCACGCCGGAGAGCAGCTTGTTCAGCTCCTCGTCGTTGCGGATGGCGAGCTGCAGGTGGCGGGGGATGATCCTGGTCTTCTTGTTGTCACGAGCCGCGTTGCCAGCGAGCTCGAGCACTTCGGCAGCCAGGTACTCGAGGACGGCCGCGAGGTAGACGGGAGCGCCCGCTCCGACGCGCTCGGCGTAGTTTCCCTTGCGCAGGAGACGGTGGATACGGCCCACGGGGAACTGGAGACCCGCGCGGCTGGAACGCGTCTTGCTCTTGCCCTTCGCCTTGCCGCCTTTGCCGCGTCCGGACATGCTGGTGCTGTTGCTGAGACTGAGGACGAAACAACGACTTGCACAGTCGCGATCGGTGAGCGATTTGAGCCGTGCTCGTAGCGCCTTCGCCGCTCTCGCCGCCGCCGGTCCCAAAGGAAAGCGCGAGCGAGCACGAGGGAGAGGGAGAGAAGCCGCGCGGACCAATGGCGAGCGCGGCAATGCGAGGTCCCGTCAACACCACCCTCCCGCCATAAAAGCGCGGCGCACGCGACCGGTCGCGCGTATTCCGATCTCGTTTGTTCGGCTACTGACACTGCCGCGATGCCTCCCCAGCCCAGCGGTAAGGCCGTGAAGAAGGCCGGCAAGGCGCAGAAGAACGTGCGCGCCACCGACAAGAAGAAGAAGAAGCGCCGCAGGAAGGAGAGCTTCTCCATCTATATCTACAAGGTGCTGAAGCAGGTGCACCCGGACACTGGAGTCTCCAGCAAGGCCATGTCTATCATGAACAGCTTCGTGAACGACATCTTCGAGCGTATCGCCGCGGAGTCGTCCCGTCTGGCTCACTACAACAAGCGCTCGACCATCACGAGCCGGGAGATCCAGACGGCCGTGCGTCTGCTGTTGCCCGGTGAGCTGGCCAAACACGCCGTGTCCGAGGGCACCAAAGCCGTCACCAAGTACACCAGCTCCAAGTAGGCGACCGAGCGCTCGTCCGCGCAGCCAACACCCAACGGCTCTTCTCAGAGCCACCCAAGGTGTCTGCATTGGCATTGGGATGTAGCGAGAATCTCGACAATTCCGTCCGTTCCCTCTGTTTGACGCTTCCTCGTTTGCAAACGCCAGGCGCGCGCTGTTTGCGTTCTCGTTGTGACAGCGCGTGCGCTGAAAGATTTGTAGCAGAAACGCACAGAACGCCATGCGCTCAGCACAACAACACACACACAAAAAGGGACTCTCACGCGCCGATAGGGCCATTTTACTCCGCATTGGCTGCTTCAACACAGCGCAGCGGATGTCTCGCCATTCAGTTCCGTTTGCCAGAACTGCACTGCTGGCGTTGATGAAACTCTCGCACACGTACTTCTCGACTGCGCCGCATATATCTCAGCTCGTGAAATCCTAATCGACGCCCAGGACTCCCCATAGCCCGTCCCGAGGACTTTCTGTTTCCTAGGGGTCTTGCGGGTTTACTCAAAAGAGCCTTCCCAGCTCTCATTGATTTCTTTGAGTCGTCGAACCTTACCACGCGGCCATCGGCGCCGTTTCACGCTTCTTTTCTTCACGGCCTTACGCTCGTCCTCTCCCGTATTTGTTTCTCTTCACTCCTTTATTCGCCTTACCCTCCCCCGTGCAGTACTGTTGAGGTGACCTCCTAAGCGAGAGACTGTTGCGGTACTGCACTCTTCTCTTCTTTTACCAGTTCAACGTCACTTACTACTACTTCTTGTTTACAAACACGCGGCGCGCGCTGTCGGACAGCGCGTGTGCTACAACTTTTGTAGCAGAGCCGCACAGGAAGCCATGGGCTCAGCACAACAACACGCACAAAGCAAGTATGGGATGGGGCGCGTGAGGCGACTCTGCGCGAGCGGCCACGTTCGCCTGCACTAATTACCACGGCGCGTGTTTCACACACCTAGGACGATGAGGCGGTCGTTGCTGCACATTTACTTAATTCTGGTGTAGCGTAACTTTTAAAAGCAGGCAGCCCTCATCCCTCTTTTGTTTTTTTCACGCTTTATGTCTTCTCTTGTTTCGACGCGCTTTTAAAAGCGGGTCCTGAGGTGTGCCTTCATGGCTGCTAGAATGCCCTCTCGGCGGCCGCCCGCACGTAGGCAGCAGTGCTCCGGACTGAAATTCAGAGCCGCGCCATGCCAGTGCCGCATCGCTGTAGCAGTGGCTGGCGAGCGGAAATGGGTTAGCACGTTCACGAAGCAGCAGTGCGTAAGGGATATTTTACACTGTTATTACAAATGTATGTGTGAGTGGCTTTAAAAGGGGGAAAAGGAAGAGATAAGTACAGCGCTGTTACTGCCTCTCGTGCGAGGGCACCTTCACGGCGCTGTACGGGTGAGGGGAAAGGGATAAGAAAGGGTAGTGAAGAAAACAGAGTATAAAAGTGAATTATTACAAATGTAAGCTCTCCGCACACTTACATAGCTAGCGGTTTCGCGCGCGCCCTGCGTATAGCTGCCTTCGTACGGGGCGACGGGAGAGGGAGGAGGTCGGAGCGCCGTCAACAATGCCCTCTCTCTCTTCCGTCCCCTAGAATGCTGAATTGGGCTCGCGCGCGCGTCTTACGCTGGTTTCGGTGACGTTATCTGCGAGGCTACGTAAGCTATCGCGACGAAATTTGACGGTCGTGTAGGCACCAGTGAGCGGTGCCGGCGTGCGAAATTTGAAACGCCTGAGGCGAAGAGAGCATGAACGCGCCCTGTTTTGCGACTAGTGATCAAGGGAACGATGTTGGCGTGGCTGAGTTTGAAGTTGTGCGCACGGTGTGCTTTGCGGCAATGACCAGAGTGCACTTGCAAGCGTATCCGAGCTACCGGTGAACAGAACGAGTAATCATAATTACGAGAACACAATAAACTTGTTCCTGGGGCGCGACACGAGCAGTGAGTGCGTGCAGCATAGGACAATAACGTTGTTGACACGTTCATTTATTTATTTTTTTTTTTCTCTTGGCGCGTCGAGCAAAAGAAGAAGTGAGGCGGGTTGAACATCAGCAGTCAGAGGTGCCAAAGAGAAACAACATGAGAAAAAAAAAAAAAAAAAGTAAGCTCCGCGATTGTGTTACGAAGCCACTTGTCTCGAACTCAGTGCGTGGCCTAAGAAGGGCTCAGTGCAGCCACCCGCGACTCACTCGCGAAGAGAGGCCGCGCTGCCCGTGAGCCAATCGGCGCGCGTTTCGCCTCCTCGCCCTCTTTTTTGCGGCGCGGCTTCCTCGCTCGGTCGCGGCGCAGGGACTCGGCATTCGCTCTCCTGACTCGCTTCGAAGCAGCAGCAACAGCCGAGATGTCTGGACGTGGCAAGGGCGGCAAGGGGCTCGGCAAGGGTGGCGCGAAGCGTCATCGTAAGGTGTTGCGTGACAACATCCAAGGCATCACCAAGCCTGCCATCCGTCGCCTCGCTCGCCGTGGTGGTGTCAAGCGTATCTCTGGCCTGATCTACGAGGAGACACGCGGTGTGCTCAAGGTGTTCCTCGAGAACGTGATCCGGGACGCCGTCACCTACACTGAGCACGCCAAGCGCAAGACCGTGACCGCCATGGACGTGGTGTATGCCCTCAAGCGTCAGGGCCGCACCCTCTACGGTTTCGGAGGCTAAGCAGCACGCGTGCGCGCCGTCGTCTGCAAGCAGCGCATCAGCTCCTCTGAAGAACCCAACAGCCCTCTTCAGGGCTACCCACCTGGTGCTTCGGCAGTGACGCGCAGGATTTGCGATCTCCTGCTCCGTTAGCCCTCTTTTGCATGCCATTATCTCGCATTCGGCCGCACGAGACGCGCGGTGAACTTGGGTCAGGTGAGCGAGCGCAACCGCATGTATTTGCAAGGCGTGGTAGCATTGCTTTTCGCCCTCGCAAGGCGAGCTTTGCTCGATTGCATTTGCGCTCGCCACTGTGTGCTGTGTTGCTCCCATTTCAGTCGCCGTCAGTCTGTCCGAGTTGCGACGTGGCGGTCGTTCGTGCAGCTCAGTTGTCGCCTTTGGTTGGACCCTGGTAGAGGCAACCAGAGTGGAATGATGATTAAAAGCAAGAGGTAATCATAAGCTCGTCGATGCGCATTTTGTCGCTTTGAAGTGGCTCGCTTCCTCTACTCCCTTGGAGAAGAGTACGAGCCGCGCGGCAGCGGGCGCATTTCAGTTAGGTAAGTTTTATATTTGACAAAGATAGCTCATGTGGGTACGCAACAAAGCAAAGCACGAGGAAAATATTGCCGGGCACGGGCCAGTGTGTAACAGCTGAAAGCGAGTTTTCTACAGGCAGCGTTTATTTGTTCTTTCCAGTGCAAGCGTTAAATGATTGAGCCTACTGTGTCTTAGCTCAATTCGCATGGCTTCGTTGGTTTGCGTGTGTGCGTCGGAGAAAGAATAACGAGCCAGTCCTCTTGCCCTACGAGCTGAGCGCCCGTCGTGTCCCTCGTCTAGCCTGCGGTTGTTGCAAGCCACCACCGTGCGATTCACAATTGTGTAACTCTTTTGAGCGACGCAAATGAATGCTAAGGTGAGATTAGCTAGTTAACTTTCGCTAGAACCGAGCTCACTGCGTTGTATTCAAACGGACGAGGGTGCGCGCGGTGGACACCGAGGCGCGTGCTGTTTTCATTGATGCTGTTGTTTGTGATACTTGTGTACAGGGTCACAGTGGGATTTCTTATTAGCGCGCTATAGGTGATAAGCAGTTGGTTCGATGCCTACGTGGCTCTTCTTGCAAGCCAATGCACTCCTTAGTTGACCAGAACAAGCGGAAAATAAAATAGAGGAGCAGAGCGGCGAAGTGTGCTTACTGAGACAGAAATATGCTTGCACAGTGCAGACTCACTTTCTCTCGTTATTTCTATACGACTGGCTCTTTCGTCATGCGTGCGTGTAGGTGATGCTGGGCGACCCTTGTTCGCGCCATATACTTAGATCGGTCAGGAAGCGGGCGCTGGACATGCGCTGTATTTAAAGAAAACAAAACTTTTTCGAGCGACGTATCCGTGCATGCCACACGCCGCGCGAGCTGGGGAAAAAGAGAGAGAGGGATGGGCGATTTGAGCGGTGCATCACGTATTTGTCGAACTCTTCGCCGCCAGAGGGAGCCGCCTGTCCTACATACGAACATTTGTCCTTGTGGCAGCTTATGTCCGGCGTATTACGCGCTGTAAGGCGGTTGCGTAATGGCATGGACGCGCCAAAGTGCACAAGACTACCTCTTGCCGCTGCATCCCTGGAATTTCGTGTATGTGCAAGCTGCTGTACAGAAAGATTCCGAATTCGAACCGGCTCCCTCACTCGTGGCACATGTATTGGCACGCGAAGGTAAGAGAAACTGACACACGCCGGCCGTCGTCATTGCACGGATTTCGCATTCGTGTTGCGCTTAATGAAAGCCAAGCTCGCGCCTATTATTTTACATTTGTCCCACGAAGCCGCCGGGAAATAGCAACGTGAGGTGATGGCCAAACAAGTCAACAAATGGGGAAGGAACAGTCAGAGAAAATGTACGGGCCCCTTGCTTTGAAGAAGCGTGGCACCATTGGTTTATTTCTTTTCGCTTGTCTATGTTTGGATTACTACTGCGAAGTCACTGGCATGTGCGTGCAAAGGGCATAGCCGAGGACCAAGCAAGGCGTACACAGTGATGTGTACGCCTCTCATGACAACAACGGGTTGTCATGAGAGAACTACTGCAGCCATGTAAACAAGGTTCTTGTTGCATGTGAGAAAGAAATGTCTGGTGGTGCTGTGACGTTCCTTTTTTCTTTTTTTTTTCCTTCCATAATGCTCGAGTACTGGCAGGTTAAGAGGTACAAAGTTTCATATCTCAACAATACAAAGCGGTACCGCGATCGTGTGAGCTGCACACAACTACTCACGGAAGTTTTGTCTAAAAATTTTTATCCCACCGAAAACGCCTGTAACGTCTACGAAGGTATTGTAAAAGCCATACTCACACATGACTGGTATATCTCATCGAGGCGTGTAAATTGTGTTCCCTTTATACATATCGCCTTGTGCAATTAACAGAATTTCCAAATCCAGTTCCATCGCTGTGTGACGGAGCCTTCAAGCGCACAGTGGAACTGTTTTTTCTCTCTTCCATTTCACAGTTTTCCACACTCACTGAGAAAATAAAAAAAAAAGAATATTAAGAAAGAGGCAGAGCTCGGCATCAGTTGAAAATTGCACTGTTGCAGGCGCGGCCTTTGAACATCTTCGTTTACACGCAATTAGGCGCACCAAATTCGGTGCATTAGTTGGCGAGGAAATACATTTCTCCCGGCGGCTGCCGAGCTGGAGCTTCGCTATAAGATGACAACAACGCCGTCGATCCTGTGGCGAAGTTGCGTGCGTGAATGAAATCGAAAAAGCTAGCTGACGAAATGTAGGCACTGTATAGAGCAAAGTGTTGCGTTTCATGAGTGTTTGTCAAAACATGGGTGTCCCTTGCAAGTGCGAAAACTGTGTGCCGAATGCGTGGCACGGGGAAGCCGCGCTTGGGATCGCGCCTGCGAAGCGTTGGTTGATGCTACCTTGACATATTGTTTAAGGACCCTTCATACACACGGAAGTACCGCTTGCCTGTCCATAGTTTTGAGGCCCCAATTAGTTGCCCATGTCTCCTAACGCGCGTTCAACACCTGTCAATATTGTATTCCAAATTCGCTCTTAGAGCGGAAGTACATCGTTTTCCCTGCAACTCTCAAGTGGTGCTGGTAGTCCGTACGTGAGTTTGTCGTTAATCTTGCGAGGCGCATGCGTTCTTCTATGCGTGGACGGCAAAGTGCGGTACTGGAGTGTCTGCACATGCGAGACGGTTTGCCTCCGAGTGCGGCCAAAACACGACGTTGTTGCCCCTCGAGAAGGCACCGTGGCGCGCACTTGTAGTTCGTGAAACGAGCATCAGCATGATCAAATCAAGGCAGTGGACAAGCAGTAATGTACCCTAAACCTGCCACCCATCTCCGTCGCGCGGAGATCGCGATAACAGCTCCGATGGCGTTGGGCGTGGAGCGCTAACCACTGTCGAGATCAGTGGTGTGGTCTCACACTCGGCACTGGCAATTCGCGACGCGCGGCGGTATAAGCGAGATTGTGGTGTTGGCTGAAACGGAAGAGAACAGCGCGGCATGCTGTCGTGTTTAAACTCAATTAAACCGCCTGCGAATGTGCTTTCCTTAGCCGCGAACAGGGCGGCCGCGCGAAAACGTGCCTCCTCCAGCATCCTGGCGAACGGCGGCGGCGTGCGCACCGCCCGAGACGGCTGCGCTGGCGCTGGCCAATCGGCGGGTGACTTGGAGAGGAGAAGAGTAGTGCGGCGAAGCACGACGCGCGCGGCGCAGGGGTCATTTTCACTCCGGCAGTCGACGACTTCGGACGCTCGCTCCGTTCGCCATGGCCAGGACCAAGCAAACCGCCCGTAAGAGCACCGGTGGGAAGGCTCCGCGTAAGCAGCTTGCTACCAAGGCTGCTCGCAAGAGTGCACCTGCCACAGGAGGGGTTAAGAAACCGCATCGCTACAGGCCTGGGACCGTGGCCCTTCGTGAAATTCGCCGCTACCAGAAGTCGACCGAACTTCTCATCCGCAAGCTGCCGTTCCAGCGCTTGGTGAGGGAAATCGCTCAGGATTTCAAGACCGACCTCCGATTCCAGAGTTCGGCTGTGATGGCCCTTCAGGAGGCCAGCGAGGCCTACCTGGTCGGTCTCTTCGAGGACACCAACCTGTGCGCCATCCACGCCAAGCGCGTTACCATCATGCCGAAGGACATCCAGCTGGCCCGGCGCATCCGTGGCGAGCGCGCCTAAGTTCGGCCGCTGTCTGCGCCGCAGCCTCGGTCGGTCAGGCAAGCAACACAAAACGGTCCTTCTCAGGACCACCTACATGTTTGCTTCGGCCACGGGAGCACGCGAGACCACGTACTCCAACCGTACCCTCTCGGTCTGTCTGTTCTGTTGTTGTTTTTTTATTATTAATATTTGTGCGTGTGTGTCTGTGGTGGGCTGCCGGTGCGAGGTGTTGCCTCGTTTGGTATGCATATGGTAAGTATTGCGCGCGCTCGAGCACGAACAAGAAGAGAGAGGAAAATAAAAAAAAGAAACAAAATGCGCGTTCGTTGCGAAACGGTTCGCGCATTCATGCGAAGAAGCCGCGCCCCAAAACGAAATTAACGCGGCCGATGTTGCGTGCAAGCTTTCGTGTATTGGAATGCCATGCGTGCGTTTGTTCACGTTCCTCATGCATACCTGCCTGGCTCATAAGTAAGTGCATGCTGGTTGCGGATATGGCCCATTTGTTGTTTGTTTTTAAGGGCCCATATCACAGTCCACTACGCGAATTGCAGTGAGGCTCGTGCCTGTGCGCCCCCGGACACCCTGAAGCTCGCTTTCTATCTACATTCGTGCACTGACATGCCAGCTAGCTAGCAGCAGCAGCAGCGTCAGTTCAAGAGTGGGCACGGTTGCGATAATTCAAACAGAGGGAAACGGGCGCAGAGAACGGGATTGCCAAGCAAAACCCTGCCGTCACACGCATTTCGGTGGTCCTGACAAGGACCGTTGGGTTGTGCGACGAGCGCGACTGTAGTCCGGCGGCTGGGAGCTCGCTTACGCCTTCTTCTCGGTCTTCTTTGGGAGAAGCACAGCTTGGATGTTGGGCAAGACGCCGCCCTGCGCGATCGTCACGCCGGAGAGCAGCTTGTTCAGCTCCTCGTCGTTGCGGATGGCGAGCTGCAGGTGGCGGGGGATGATCCTGGTCTTCTTGTTGTCACGAGCCGCGTTGCCAGCGAGCTCGAGCACTTCGGCAGCCAGGTACTCGAGGACGGCCGCGAGGTAGACGGGAGCGCCCGCTCCGACGCGCTCGGCGTAGTTTCCCTTG
This sequence comes from Dermacentor albipictus, assembly GCF_038994185.2. Lineage (NCBI taxonomy): Eukaryota > Metazoa > Arthropoda > Arachnida > Ixodida > Ixodidae > Dermacentor > Dermacentor albipictus. The sequence goes on along the minus strand of NW_027225971.1, from coordinate 8,852 downwards.
CGCAGGAGACGGTGGATACGGCCCACGGGGAACTGGAGACCCGCGCGGCTGGAACGCGTCTTGCTCTTGCCCTTCGCCTTGCCGCCTTTGCCGCGTCCGGACATGCTGGTGCTGTTGCTGAGACTGAGGACGAAACAACGACTTGCACAGTCGCGATCGGTGAGCGATTTGAGCCGTGCTCGTAGCGCCTTCGCCGCTCTCGCCGCCGCCGGTCCCAAAGGAAAGCGCGAGCGAGCACGAGGGAGAGGGAGAGAAGCCGCGCGGACCAATGGCGAGCGCGGCAATGCGAGGTCCCGTCAACACCACCCTCCCGCCATAAAAGCGCGGCGCACGCGACCGGTCGCGCGTATTCCGATCTCGTTTGTTCGGCTACTGACACTGCCGCGATGCCTCCCCAGCCCAGCGGTAAGGCCGTGAAGAAGGCCGGCAAGGCGCAGAAGAACGTGCGCGCCACCGACAAGAAGAAGAAGAAGCGCCGCAGGAAGGAGAGCTTCTCCATCTATATCTACAAGGTGCTGAAGCAGGTGCACCCGGACACTGGAGTCTCCAGCAAGGCCATGTCTATCATGAACAGCTTCGTGAACGACATCTTCGAGCGTATCGCCGCGGAGTCGTCCCGTCTGGCTCACTACAACAAGCGCTCGACCATCACGAGCCGGGAGATCCAGACGGCCGTGCGTCTGCTGTTGCCCGGTGAGCTGGCCAAACACGCCGTGTCCGAGGGCACCAAAGCCGTCACCAAGTACACCAGCTCCAAGTAGGCGACCGAGCGCTCGTCCGCGCAGCCAACACCCAACGGCTCTTCTCAGAGCCACCCAAGGTGTCTGCATTGGCATTGGGATGTAGCGAGAATCTCGACAATTCCGTCCGTTCCCTCTGTTTGACGCTTCCTCGTTTGCAAACGCCAGGCGCGCGCTGTTTGCGTTCTCGTTGTGACAGCGCGTGCGCTGAAAGATTTGTAGCAGAAACGCACAGAACGCCATGCGCTCAGCACAACAACACACACACAAAAAGGGACTCTCACGCGCCGATAGGGCCATTTTACTCCGCATTGGCTGCTTCAACACAGCGCAGCGGATGTCTCGCCATTCAGTTCCGTTTGCCAGAACTGCACTGCTGGCGTTGATGAAACTCTCGCACACGTACTTCTCGACTGCGCCGCATATATCTCAGCTCGTGAAATCCTAATCGACGCCCAGGACTCCCCATAGCCCGTCCCGAGGACTTTCTGTTTCCTAGGGGTCTTGCGGGTTTACTCAAAAGAGCCTTCCCAGCTCTCATTGATTTCTTTGAGTCGTCGAACCTTACCACGCGGCCATCGGCGCCGTTTCACGCTTCTTTTCTTCACGGCCTTACGCTCGTCCTCTCCCGTATTTGTTTCTCTTCACTCCTTTATTCGCCTTACCCTCCCCCGTGCAGTACTGTTGAGGTGACCTCCTAAGCGAGAGACTGTTGCGGTACTGCACTCTTCTCTTCTTTTACCAGTTCAACGTCACTTACTACTACTTCTTGTTTACAAACACGCGGCGCGCGCTGTCGGACAGCGCGTGTGCTACAACTTTTGTAGCAGAGCCGCACAGGAAGCCATGGGCTCAGCACAACAACACGCACAAAGCAAGTATGGGATGGGGCGCGTGAGGCGACTCTGCGCGAGCGGCCACGTTCGCCTGCACTAATTACCACGGCGCGTGTTTCACACACCTAGGACGATGAGGCGGTCGTTGCTGCACATTTACTTAATTCTGGTGTAGCGTAACTTTTAAAAGCAGGCAGCCCTCATCCCTCTTTTGTTTTTTTCACGCTTTATGTCTTCTCTTGTTTCGACGCGCTTTTAAAAGCGGGTCCTGAGGTGTGCCTTCATGGCTGCTAGAATGCCCTCTCGGCGGCCGCCCGCACGTAGGCAGCAGTGCTCCGGACTGAAATTCAGAGCCGCGCCATGCCAGTGCCGCATCGCTGTAGCAGTGGCTGGCGAGCGGAAATGGGTTAGCACGTTCACGAAGCAGCAGTGCGTAAGGGATATTTTACACTGTTATTACAAATGTATGTGTGAGTGGCTTTAAAAGGGGGAAAAGGAAGAGATAAGTACAGCGCTGTTACTGCCTCTCGTGCGAGGGCACCTTCACGGCGCTGTACGGGTGAGGGGAAAGGGATAAGAAAGGGTAGTGAAGAAAACAGAGTATAAAAGTGAATTATTACAAATGTAAGCTCTCCGCACACTTACATAGCTAGCGGTTTCGCGCGCGCCCCTGCGTATAGCTGCCTTCGTACGGGGCGACGGGAGAGGGAGGAGGTCGGAGCGCCGTCAACAATGCCCTCTCTCTCTTCCGTCCCCTAGAATGCTGAATTGGGCTCGCGCGCGCGTCTTACGCTGGTTTCGGTGACGTTATCTGCGAGGCTACGTAAGCTATCGCGACGAAATTTGACGGTCGTGTAGGCACCAGTGAGCGGTGCCGGCGAAATTTGAAACGCCTGAGGCGAAGAGAGCATGAACGCGCCCTGTTTTGCGACTAGTGATCAAGGGAACGATGTTGGCGTGGCTGAGTTTGAAGTTGTGCGCACGGTGTGCTTTGCGGCAATGACCAGAGTGCACTTGCAAGCGTATCCGAGCTACCGGTGAACAGAACGAGTAATCATAATTACGAGAACACAATAAACTTGTTCCTGGGGCGCGACACGAGCAGTGAGTGCGTGCAGCATAGGACAATAACGTTGTTGACACGTTCATTTATTTATTTTTTTTTTTTCTCTTGGCGCGTCGAGCAAAAGAAGAAGTGAGGCGGGTTGAACATCAGCAGTCAGAGGTGCCAAAGAGAAACAACATGAGAAAAAAAAAAAAAAAAGTAAGCTCCGCGATTGTGTTACGAAGCCACTTGTCTCGAACTCAGTGCGTGGCCTAAGAAGGGCTCAGTGCAGCCACCCGCGACTCACTCGCGAAGAGAGGCCGCGCTGCCCGTGAGCCAATCGGCGCGCGTTTCGCCTCCTCGCCCTCTTTTTTGCGGCGCGGCTTCCTCGCTCGGTCGCGGCGCAGGGACTCGGCATTCGCTCTCCTGACTCGCTTCGAAGCAGCAGCAACAGCCGAGATGTCTGGACGTGGCAAGGGCGGCAAGGGGCTCGGCAAGGGTGGCGCGAAGCGTCATCGTAAGGTGTTGCGTGACAACATCCAAGGCATCACCAAGCCTGCCATCCGTCGCCTCGCTCGCCGTGGTGGTGTCAAGCGTATCTCTGGCCTGATCTACGAGGAGACACGCGGTGTGCTCAAGGTGTTCCTCGAGAACGTGATCCGGGACGCCGTCACCTACACTGAGCACGCCAAGCGCAAGACCGTGACCGCCATGGACGTGGTGTATGCCCTCAAGCGTCAGGGCCGCACCCTCTACGGTTTCGGAGGCTAAGCAGCACGCGTGCGCGCCGTCGTCTGCAAGCAGCGCATCAGCTCCTCTGAAGAACCCAACAGCCCTCTTCAGGGCTACCCACCTGGTGCTTCGGCAGTGACGCGCAGGATTTGCGATCTCCTGCTCCGTTAGCCCTCTTTTGCATGCCATTATCTCGCATTCGGCCGCACGAGACGCGCGGTGAACTTGGGTCAGGTGAGCGAGCGCAACCGCATGTATTTGCAAGGCGTGGTAGCATTGCTTTTCGCCCTCGCAAGGCGAGCTTTGCTCGATTGCATTTGCGCTCGCCACTGTGTGCTGTGTTGCTCCCATTTCAGTCGCCGTCAGTCTGTCCGAGTTGCGACGTGGCGGTCGTTCGTGCAGCTCAGTTGTCGCCTTTGGTTGGACCCTGGTAGAGGCAACCAGAGTGGAATGATGATTAAAAGCAAGAGGTAATCATAAGCTCGTCGATGCGCATTTTGTCGCTTTGAAGTGGCTCGCTTCCTCTACTCCCTTGGAGAAGAGTACGAGCCGCGCGGCAGCGGGCGCATTTCAGTTAGGTAAGTTTTATATTTGACAAAGATAGCTCATGTGGGTACGCAACAAAGCAAAGCACGAGGAAAATATTGCCGGGCACGGGCCAGTGTGTAACAGCTGAAAGCGAGTTTTCTACAGGCAGCGTTTATTTGTTCTTTCCAGTGCAAGCGTTAAATGATTGAGCCTACTGTGTCTTAGCTCAATTCGCATGGCTTCGTTGGTTTGCGTGTGTGCGTCGGAGAAAGAATAACGAGCCAGTCCTCTTGCCCTACGAGCTGAGCGCCCGTCGTGTCCCTCGTCTAGCCTGCGGTTGTTGCAAGCCACCACCGTGCGATTCACAATTGTGTAACTCTTTTGAGCGACGCAAATGAATGCTAAGGTGAGATTAGCTAGTTAACTTTCGCTAGAACCGAGCTCACTGCGTTGTATTCAAACGGACGAGGGTGCGCGCGGTGGACACCGAGGCGCGTGCTGTTTTCATTGATGCTGTTGTTTGTGATACTTGTGTACAGGGTCACAGTGGGATTTCTTATTAGCGCGCTATAGGTGATAAGCAGTTGGTTCGATGCCTACGTGGCTCTTCTTGCAAGCCAATGCACTCCTTAGTTGACCAGAACAAGCGGAAAATAAAATAGAGGAGCAGAGCGGCGAAGTGTGCTTACTGAGACAGAAATATGCTTGCACAGTGCAGACTCACTTTCTCTCGTTATTTCTATACGACTGGCTCTTTCGTCATGCGTGCGTGTAGGTGATGCTGGGCGACCCTTGTTCGCGCCATATACTTAGATCGGTCAGGAAGCGGGCGCTGGACATGCGCTGTATTTAAAGAAAACAAAACTTTTTCGAGCGACGTATCCGTGCATGCCACACGCCGCGCGAGCTGGGGAAAAAGAGAGAGAGGGATGGGCGATTTGAGCGGTGCATCACGTATTTGTCGAACTCTTCGCCGCCAGAGGGAGCCGCCTGTCCTACATACGAACATTTGTCCTTGTGGCAGCTTATGTCCGGCGTATTACGCGCTGTAAGGCGGTTGCGTAATGGCATGGACGCGCCAAAGTGCACAAGACTACCTCTTGCCGCTGCATCCCTGGAATTTCGTGTATGTGCAAGCTGCTGTACAGAAAGATTCCGAATTCGAACCGGCTCCCTCACTCGTGGCACATGTATTGGCACGCGAAGGTAAGAGAAACTGACACACGCCGGCCGTCGTCATTGCACGGATTTCGCATTCGTGTTGCGCTTAATGAAAGCCAAGCTCGCGCCTATTATTTTACATTTGTCCCACGAAGCCGCCGGGAAATAGCAACGTGAGGTGATGGCCAAACAAGTCAACAAATGGGGAAGGAACAGTCAGAGAAAATGTACGGGCCCCTTGCTTTGAAGAAGCGTGGCACCATTGGTTTATTTCTTTTCGCTTGTCTATGTTTGGATTACTACTGCGAAGTCACTGGCATGTGCGTGCAAAGGGCATAGCCGAGGACCAAGCAAGGCGTACACAGTGATGTGTACGCCTCTCATGACAACAACGGGTTGTCATGAGAGAACTACTGCAGCCATGTAAACAAGGTTCTTGTTGCATGTGAGAAAGAAATGTCTGGTGGTGCTGTGACGTTCCTTTTTTCTTTTTTTTTCCTTCCATAATGCTCGAGTACTGGCAGGTTAAGAGGTACAAAGTTTCATATCTCAACAATACAAAGCGGTACCGCGATCGTGTGAGCTGCACACAACTACTCACGGAAGTTTTGTCTAAAAATTTTTATCCCACCGAAAACGCCTGTAACGTCTACGAAGGTATTGTAAAAGCCATACTCACACATGACTGGTATATCTCATCGAGGCGTGTAAATTGTGTTCCCTTTATACATATCGCCTTGTGCAATTAACAGAATTTCCAAATCCAGTTCCATCGCTGTGTGACGGAGCCTTCAAGCGCACAGTGGAACTGTTTTTTCTCTCTTCCATTTCACAGTTTTCCACACTCACTGAGAAAATAAAAAAAAAAGAATATTAAGAAAGAGGCAGAGCTCGGCATCAGTTGAAAATTGCACTGTTGCAGGCGCGGCCTTTGAACATCTTCGTTTACACGCAATTAGGCGCACCAAATTCGGTGCATTAGTTGGCGAGGAAATACATTTCTCCCGGCGGCTGCCGAGCTGGAGCTTCGCTATAAGATGACAACAACGCCGTCGATCCTGTGGCGAAGTTGCGTGCGTGAATGAAATCGAAAAAGCTAGCTGACGAAATGTAGGCACTGTATAGAGCAAAGTGTTGCGTTTCATGAGTGTTTGTCAAAACATGGGTGTCCCTTGCAAGTGCGAAAACTGTGTGCCGAATGCGTGGCACGGGGAAGCCGCGCTTGGGATCGCGCCTGCGAAGCGTTGGTTGATGCTACCTTGACATATTGTTTAAGGACCCTTCATACACACGGAAGTACCGCTTGCCTGTCCATAGTTTTGAGGCCCCAATTAGTTGCCCATGTCTCCTAACGCGCGTTCAACACCTGTCAATATTGTATTCCAAATTCGCTCTTAGAGCGGAAGTACATCGTTTTCCCTGCAACTCTCAAGTGGTGCTGGTAGTCCGTACGTGAGTTTGTCGTTAATCTTGCGAGGCGCATGCGTTCTTCTATGCGTGGACGGCAAAGTGCGGTACTGGAGTGTCTGCACATGCGAGACGGTTTGCCTCCGAGTGCGGCCAAAACACGACGTTGTTGCCCCTCGAGAAGGCACCGTGGCGCGCACTTGTAGTTCGTGAAACGAGCATCAGCATGATCAAATCAAGGCAGTGGACAAGCAGTAATGTACCCTAAACCTGCCACCCATCTCCGTCGCGCGGAGATCGCGATAACAGCTCCGATGGCGTTGGGCGTGGAGCGCTAACCACTGTCGAGATCAGTGGTGTGGTCTCACACTCGGCACTGGCAATTCGCGACGCGCGGCGGTATAAGCGAGATTGTGGTGTTGGCTGAAACGGAAGAGAACAGCGCGGCATGCTGTCGTGTTTAAACTCAATTAAACCGCCTGCGAATGTGCTTTCCTTAGCCGCGAACAGGGCGGCCGCGCGAAAACGTGCCTCCTCCAGCATCCTGGCGAACGGCGGCGGCGTGCGCACCGCCCGAGACGGCTGCGCTGGCGCTGGCCAATCGGCGGGTGACTTGGAGAGGAGAAGAGTAGTGCGGCGAAGCACGACGCGCGCGGCGCAGGGGTCATTTTCACTCCGGCAGTCGACGACTTCGGACGCTCGCTCCGTTCGCCATGGCCAGGACCAAGCAAACCGCCCGTAAGAGCACCGGTGGGAAGGCTCCGCGTAAGCAGCTTGCTACCAAGGCTGCTCGCAAGAGTGCACCTGCCACAGGAGGGGTTAAGAAACCGCATCGCTACAGGCCTGGGACCGTGGCCCTTCGTGAAATTCGCCGCTACCAGAAGTCGACCGAACTTCTCATCCGCAAGCTGCCGTTCCAGCGCTTGGTGAGGGAAATCGCTCAGGATTTCAAGACCGACCTCCGATTCCAGAGTTCGGCTGTGATGGCCCTTCAGGAGGCCAGCGAGGCCTACCTGGTCGGTCTCTTCGAGGACACCAACCTGTGCGCCATCCACGCCAAGCGCGTTACCATCATGCCGAAGGACATCCAGCTGGCCCGGCGCATCCGTGGCGAGCGCGCCTAAGTTCGGCCGCTGTCTGCGCCGCAGCCTCGGTCGGTCAGGCAAGCAACACAAAACGGTCCTTCTCAGGACCACCTACATGTTTGCTTCGGCCACGGGAGCACGCGAGACCACGTACTCCAACCGTACCCTCTCGGTCTGTCTGTTCTGTTGTTGTTTTTTTATTATTAATATTTGTGCGTGTGTGTCTGTGGTGGGCTGCCGGTGCGAGGTGTTGCCTCGTTTGGTATGCATATGGTAAGTATTGCGCGCGCTCGAGCACGAACAAGAAGAGAGAGGAAAATAAAAAAAAGAAACAAAATGCGCGTTCGTTGCGAAACGGTTCGCGCATTCATGCGAAGAAGCCGCGCCCCAAAACGAAATTAACGCGGCCGATGTTGCGTGCAAGCTTTCGTGTATTGGAATGCCATGCGTGCGTTTGTTCACGTTCCTCATGCATACCTGCCTGGCTCATAAGTAAGTGCATGCTGGTTGCGGATATGGCCCATTTGTTGTTTGTTTTTAAGGGCCCATATCACAGTCCACTACGCGAATTGCAGTGAGGCTCGTGCCTGTGCGCCCCCGGACACCCTGAAGCTCGCTTTCTATCTACATTCGTGCACTGACATGCCAGCTAGCTAGCAGCAGCAGCAGCGTCAGTTCAAGAGTGGGCACGGTTGCGATAATTCAAACAGAGGGAAACGGGCGCAGAGAACGGGATTGCCAAGCAAAACCCTGCCGTCACACGCATTTCGGTGGTCCTGACAAGGACCGTTGGGTTGTGCGACGAGCGCGACTGTAGTCCGGCGGCTGGGAGCTCGCTTACGCCTTCTTCTCGGTCTTCTTTGGGAGAAGCACAGCTTGGATGTTGGGCAAGACGCCGCCCTGCGCGATCGTCACGCCGGAGAGCAGCTTGTTCAGCTCCTCGTCGTTGCGGATGGCGAGCTGCAGGTGGCGGGGGATGATCCTGGTCTTCTTGTTGTCACGAGCCGCGTTGCCAGCGAGCTCGAGCACTTCGGCAGCCAGGTACTCGAGGACGGCCGCGAGGTAGACGGGAGCGCCCGCTCCGACGCGCTCGGCGTAGTTTCCCTTGCGCAGGAGACGGTGGATACGGCCCACGGGGAACTGGAGACCCGCGCGGCTGGAACGCGTCTTGCTCTTGCCCTTCGCCTTGCCGCCTTTGCCGCGTCCGGACATGCTGGTGCTGTTGCTGAGACTGAGGACGAAACAACGACTTGCACAGTCGCGATCGGTGAGCGATTTGAGCCGTGCTCGTAGCGCCTTCGCCGCTCTCGCCGCCGCC
>NW_027225970.1:0-32954 GCF_038994185.2 Dermacentor albipictus | reverse complement strand
TTTCTACAGGCAGCGTTTATTTGTTCTTTCCAGTGCAAGCGTTAAATGATTGAGCCTACTGTGTCTTAGCTCAATTCGCATGGCTTCGTTGGTTTGCGTGTGTGCGTCGGAGAAAGAATAACGAGCCAGTCCTCTTGCCCTACGAGCTGAGCGCCCGTCGTGTCCCTCGTCTAGCCTGCGGTTGTTGCAAGCCACCACCGTGCGATTCACAATTGTGTAACTCTTTTGAGCGACGCAAATGAATGCTAAGGTGAGATTAGCTAGTTAACTTTCGCTAGAACGAGCTCACTGCGTTGTATTCAAACGGACGAGGGTGCGCGCGGTGGACACCGAGGCGCGTGCTGTTTTCATTGATGCTGTTGTTTGTGATACTTGTGTACAGGGTCACAGTGGGATTTCTTATTAGCGCGCTATAGGTGATAAGCAGTTGGTTCGATGCCTACGTGCCTCTTCTTGCAAGCCAATGCACTCCTTAGTTGACCAGAACAAGCGGAAAATAAAATAGAGGAGCAGAGCGGCGAAGTGTGCTTACTGAGACAGAAATATGCTTGCACAGTGCAGACTCACTTTCTCTCGTTATTTCTATACGACTGGCTCTTTCGTCATGCGTGCGTGTAGGTGATGCTGGGCGACCCTTGTTCGCGCCATATACTTAGATCGGTCAGGAAGCGGGCGCTGGACATGCGCTGTATTTAAAGAAAACAAAACTTTTTCGAGCGACGTATCCGTGCATGCCACACGCCGCGCGAGCTGGGGAAAAAGAGAGAGAGGGATGGGCGATTTGAGCGGTGCATCACGTATTTGTCGAACTCTTCGCCGCCAGAGGGAGCCGCCTGTCCTACATACGAACATTTGTCCTTGTGGCAGCTTATGTCCGGCGTATTACGCGCTGTAAGGCGGTTGCGTAATGGCATGGACGCGCCAAAGTGCACAAGACTACCTCTTGCCGCTGCATCCCTGGAATTTCGTGTATGTGCAAGCTGCTGTACAGAAAGATTCCGAATTCGAACCGGCTCCCTCACTCGTGGCACATGTATTGGCACGCGAAGGTAAGAGAAACTGACACACGCGGCCGTCGTCATTGCACGGATTTCGCATTCGTGTTGCGCTTAATGAAAGCCAAGCTCGCGCCTATTATTTTACATTTGTCCCACGAAGCCGCCGGGAAATAGCAACGTGAGGTGATGGCCAAACAAGTCAACAAATGGGGAAGGAACAGTCAGAGAAAATGTACGGGCCCTTGCTTTGAAGAAGCGTGGCACCATTGGTTTATTTCTTTTCGCTTGTCTATGTTTGGATTACTACTGCGAAGTCACTGGCATGTGCGTGCAAAGGGCATAGCCGAGGACCAAGCAAGGCGTACACAGTGATGTGTACGCCTCTCATGACAACAACGGGTTGTCATGAGAGAACTACTGCAGCCATGTAAACAAGGTTCTTGTTGCATGTGAGAAAGAAATGTCTGGTGGTGCTGTGACGTTCCTTTTTTCTTTTTTTTTTTCCTTCCATAATGCTCGAGTACTGGCAGGTTAAGAGGTACAAAGTTTCATATCTCAACAATACAAAGCGGTACGCGATCGTGTGAGCTGCACACAACTACTCACGGAAGTTTTGTCTAAAAATTTTTATCCCACCGAAAACGCCTGTAACGTCTACGAAGGTATTGTAAAAGCCATACTCACACATGACTGGTATATCTCATCGAGGCGTGTAAATTGTGTTCCCTTTATACATATCGCCTTGTGCAATTAACAGATTTCCAAATCCAGTTCCATCGCTGTGTGACGGAGCCTTCAAGCGCACAGTGGAACTGTTTTTTCTCTCTTCCATTTCACAGTTTTCCACACTCACTGAGAAAATAAAAAAAAAAGAATATTAAGAAAGAGGCAGAGCTCGGCATCAGTTGAAAATTGCACTGTTGCAGGCGCGGCCTTTGAACATCTTCGTTTACACGCAATTAGGCGCACCAAATTCGGTGCATTAGTTGGCGAGGAAATACATTTCTCCCGGCGGCTGCGAGCTGGAGCTTCGCTATAAGATGACAACAACGCCGTCGATCCTGTGGCGAAGTTGCGTGCGTGAATGAAATCGAAAAAGCTAGCTGACGAAATGTAGGCACTGTATAGAGCAAAGTGTTGCGTTTCATGAGTGTTTGTCAAAACATGGGTGTCCCTTGCAAGTGCGAAAACTGTGTGCCGAATGCGTGGCACGGGGAAGCCGCGCTTGGATCGCGCCTGCGAAGCGTTGGTTGATGCTACCTTGACATATTGTTTAAGGACCCTTCATACACACGGAAGTACCGCTTGCCTGTCCATAGTTTTGAGGCCCCAATTAGTTGCCCATGTCTCCTAACGCGCGTTCAACACCTGTCAATATTGTATTCCAAATTCGCTCTTAGAGCGGAAGTACATCGTTTTCCCTGCAACTCTCAAGTGGTGCTGGTAGTCCGTACGTGAGTTTGTCGTTAATCTTGCGAGGCGCATGCGTTCTTCTATGCGTGGACGGCAAAGTGCGGTACTGGAGTGTCTGCACATGCGAGACGGTTTGCCTCCGAGTGCGGCCAAAACACGACGTTGTTGCCCCTCGAGAAGGCACCGTGGCGCGCACTTGTAGTTCGTGAAACGAGCATCAGCATGATCAAATCAAGGCAGTGGACAAGCAGTAATGTACCCTAAACCTGCCACCCATCTCCGTCGCGCGGAGATCGCGATAACAGCTCGATGGCGTTGGGCGTGGAGCGCTAACCACTGTCGAGATCAGTGGTGTGGTCTCACACTCGGCACTGGCAATTCGCGACGCGCGGCGGTATAAGCGAGATTGTGGTGTTGGCTGAAACGGAAGAGAACAGCGCGGCATGCTGTCGTGTTTAAACTCAATTAAACCGCCTGCGAATGTGCTTTCCTTAGCCGCGAACAGGGCGGCCGCGAAAACGTGCCTCCTCCAGCATCCTGGCGAACGGCGGCGGCGTGCGCACCGCCCGAGACGGCTGCGCTGGCGCTGGCCAATCGGCGGGTGACTTGGAGAGGAGAAGAGTAGTGCGGCGAAGCACGACGCGCGCGGCGCAGGGGTCATTTTCACTCCGGCAGTCGACGACTTCGGACGCTCGCTCCGTTCGCCATGGCCAGGACCAAGCAAACCGCCCGTAAGAGCACCGGTGGGAAGGCTCCGCGTAAGCAGCTTGCTACCAAGGCTGCTCGCAAGAGTGCACCTGCCACAGGAGGGGTTAAGAAACCGCATCGCTACAGGCCTGGGACCGTGGCCCTTCGTGAAATTCGCCGCTACCAGAAGTCGACCGAACTTCTCATCCGCAAGCTGCCGTTCCAGCGCTTGGTGAGGGAAATCGCTCAGGATTTCAAGACCGACCTCCGATTCCAGAGTTCGGCTGTGATGGCCCTTCAGGAGGCCAGCGAGGCCTACCTGGTCGGTCTCTTCGAGGACACCAACCTGTGCGCCATCCACGCCAAGCGCGTACCATCATGCCGAAGGACATCCAGCTGGCCGGCGCATCCGTGGCGAGCGCGCCTAAGTTCGGCCGCTGTCTGCGCCGCAGCTCGGTCGGTCAGGCAAGCAACACAAAACGGTCCTTCTCAGGACCACCTACATGTTTGCTTCGGCCACGGGAGCACGCGAGACCACGTACTCCAACCGTACCCTCTCGGTCTGTCTGTTCTGTTGTTGTTTTTTTATTATTAATATTTGTGCGTGTGTGTCTGTGGTGGGCTGCCGGTGCGAGGTGTTGCCTCGTTTGGTATGCATATGGTAAGTATTGCGCGCGCTCGAGCACGAACAAGAAGAGAGAGGAAAATAAAAAAAGAAACAAAATGCGCGTTCGTTGCGAAACGGTTCGCGCATTCATGCGAAGAAGCCGCCCCAAAACGAAATTAACGCGGCGATGTTGCGTGCAAGCTTTCGTGTATTGGAATGCCATGCGTGCGTTTGTTCACGTTCCTCATGCATACCTGCCTGGCTCATAAGTAAGTGCATGCTGGTTGCGGATATGGCCCATTTGTTGTTTGTTTTTTAAGGGCCCATATCACAGTCCACTACGCGAATTGCAGTGAGGCTCGTGCCTGTGCGCCCCCGGACACCCTGAAGCTCGCTTTCTATCTACATTCGTGCACTGACATGCCAGCTAGCTAGCAGCAGCAGCAGCGTCAGTTCAAGAGTGGGCACGGTTGCGATAATTCAAACAGAGGGAAACGGGCGCAGAGAACGGGATTGCCAAGCAAAACCCTGCCGTCACACGCATTTCGGTGGTCCTGACAAGGACCGTTGGGTTGTGCGACGAGCGCGACTGTAGTCCGGCGGCTGGGAGCTCGCTTACGCCTTCTTCTCGGTCTTCTTTGGGAGAAGCACAGCTTGGATGTTGGGCAAGACGCGCCCTGCGCGATCGTCACGCCGGAGAGCAGCTTGTTCAGCTCCTCGTCGTTGCGGATGGCGAGCTGCAGGTGGCGGGGGATGATCCTGGTCTTCTTGTTGTCACGAGCCGCGTTGCCAGCGAGCTCGAGCACTTCGGCAGCCAGGTACTCGAGGACGGCCGCGAGGTAGACGGGAGCGCCCGCTCCGACGCGCTCGGCGTAGTTTCCCTTGCGCAGGAGACGGTGGATACGGCCCACGGGGAACTGGAGACCCGCGCGGCTGGAACGCGTCTTGCTCTTGCCTTCGCCTTGCCGCCTTTGCCGCGTCCGGACATGCTGGTGCTGTTGCTGAGACTGAGGACGAAACAACGACTTGCACAGTCGCGATCGGTGAGCGATTTGAGCCGTGCTCGTAGCGCCTTCGCCGCTCTCGCCGCCGCCGGTCCAAAGGAAAGCGCGAGCGAGCACGAGGGAGAGGGAGAGAAGCCGCGCGGACCAATGGCGAGCGCGGCAATGCGAGGTCCCGTCAACACCACCCTCCCGCCATAAAAGCGCGGCGCACGCGACCGGTCGCGCGTATTCCGATCTCGTTTGTTCGGCTACTGACACTGCCGCGATGCCTCCCCAGCCCAGCGGTAAGGCCGTGAAGAAGGCCGGCAAGGCGCAGAAGAACGTGCGCGCCACCGACAAGAAGAAGAAGAAGCGCCGCAGGAAGGAGAGCTTCTCCATCTATATCTACAAGGTGCTGAAGCAGGTGCACCCGGACACTGGAGTCTCCAGCAAGGCCATGTCTATCATGAACAGCTTCGTGAACGACATCTTCGAGCGTATCGCCGCGGAGTCGTCCGTCTGGCTCACTACAACAAGCGCTCGACCATCACGAGCCGGGAGATCCAGACGGCCGTGCGTCTGCTGTTGCCCGGTGAGCTGGCCAAACACGCCGTGTCCGAGGGCACCAAAGCCGTCACCAAGTACACCAGCTCCAAGTAGGCGACCGAGCGCTCGTCCGCGCAGCCAACACCCAACGGCTCTTCTCAGAGCCACCCAAGGTGTCTGCATTGGCATTGGGATGTAGCGAGAATCTCGACAATTCCGTCCGTTCCCTCTGTTTGACGCTTCCTCGTTTGCAAACGCCAGGCGCGCGCTGTTTGCGTTCTCGTTGTGACAGCGCGTGCGCTGAAAGATTTGTAGCAGAAACGCACAGAACGCCATGCGCTCAGCACAACAACACACACACAAAAAGGGACTCTCACGCGCCGATAGGGCCATTTTACTCCGCATTGGCTGCTTCAACACAGCGCAGCGGATGTCTCGCCATTCAGTTCCGTTTGCCAGAACTGCACTGCTGGCGTTGAAACTCTCGCACACGTACTTCTCGACTGCGCCGCATATATCTCAGCTCGTGAAATCCTAATCGACGCCCAGGACTCCCATAGCCCGTCCCGAGGACTTTCTGTTTCCTAGGGGTCTTGCGGGTTTACTCAAAAGAGCCTTCCCAGCTCTCATTGATTTCTTTGAGTCGTCGAACCTTACCACGCGGCCATCGGCGCCGTTTCACGCTTCTTTTCTTCACGGCCTTACGCTCGTCCTCTCCCGTATTTGTTTCTCTTCACTCCTTTATTCGCCTTACCCTCCCCCGTGCAGTACTGTTGAGGTGACCTCCTAAGCGAGAGACTGTTGCGGTACTGCACTCTTCTCTTCTTTTACCAGTTCAACGTCACTTACTACTACTTCTTGTTTACAAACACGCGGCGCGCGCTGTCGGACAGCGCGTGTGCTACAACTTTTGTAGCAGAGCCGCACAGGAAGCCATGGGCTCAGCACAACAACACGCACAAAGCAAGTATGGGATGGGGCGCGTGAGGCGACTCTGCGCGAGCGGCCACGTTCGCCTGCACTAATTACCACGGCGCGTGTTTCACACACCTAGGACGATGAGGCGGTCGTTGCTGCACATTTACTTAATTCTGGTGTAGCGTAACTTTTAAAAGCAGGCAGCCCTCATCCTCTTTGTTTTTTTCACGCTTTATGTCTTCTCTTGTTTCGACGCGCTTTTAAAAGCGGGTCCTGAGGTGTGCCTTCATGGCTGCTAGAATGCCCTCTCGGCGGCCGCCCGCACGTAGGCAGCAGTGCTCCGGACTGAAATTCAGAGCCGCGCCATGCGTGCGCATCGCTGTAGCAGTGGCTGGCGAGCGGAAATGGGTTAGCACGTTCACGAAGCAGCAGTGCGTAAGGATATTTTACACTGTTATTACAAATGTATGTGTGAGTGGCTTTAAAAGGGGGAAAAGGAAGAGATAAGTACAGCGCTGTTACTGCCTCTCGTGCGAGGGCACCTTCACGGCGCTGTACGGGTGAGGGAAAGGGATAAGAAGGGTAGTGAAGAAAACAGAGTATAAAAGTGAATTATTACAAATGTAAGCTCTCCGCACACTTACATAGCTAGCGGTTTCGCGCGCGCCCTGCGTATAGCTGCCTTCGTACGGGGCGACGGGAGAGGGAGGAGGTCGGAGCGCCGTCAACAATGCCCTCTCTCTCTTCCGTCCCCTAGAATGCTGAATTGGGCTCGCGCGCGCGTCTTACGCTGGTTTCGGTGACGTTATCTGCGAGGCTACGTAAGCTATCGCGACGAAATTTGACGGTCGTGTAGGCACCAGTGAGCGGTGCCGGCGTGCGAAATTTGAAACGCCTGAGGCGAAGAGAGCATGAACGCGCCCTGTTTTGCGACTAGTGATCAAGGGAACGATGTTGGCGTGGCTGAGTTTGAAGTTGTGCGCACGGTGTGCTTTGCGGCAATGACCAGAGTGCACTTGCAAGCGTATCCGAGCTACCGGTGAACAGAACGAGTAATCATAATTACGAGAACACAATAAACTTGTTCCTGGGCGCGACACGAGCAGTGAGTGCGTGCAGCATAGGACAATAACGTTGTTGACACGTTCATTTATTTATTTTTTTTTTTTCTCTTGGCGCGTCGAGCAAAAGAAGAAGTGAGGCGGGTTGAACATCAGCAGTCAGAGGTGCCAAAGAGAAACAACATGAGAAAAAAAAAAAAAAAAGTAAGCTCCGCGATTGTGTTACGAAGCCACTTGTCTCGAACTCAGTGCGTGGCCTAAGAAGGGCTCAGTGCAGCCACCCGCGACTCACTCGCGAAGAGAGGCCGCGCTGCCCGTGAGCCAATCGGCGCGCGTTTCGCCTCCTCGCCCTCTTTTTTGCGGCGCGGCTTCCTCGCTCGGTCGCGGCGCAGGGACTCGGCATTCGCTCTCCTGACTCGCTTCGAAGCAGCAGCAACAGCCGAGATGTCTGGACGTGGCAAGGGCGGCAAGGGGCTCGGCAAGGGTGGCGCGAAGCGTCATCGTAAGGTGTTGCGTGACAACATCCAAGGCATCACCAAGCCTGCCATCCGTCGCCTCGCTCGCCGTGGTGGTGTCAAGCGTATCTCTGGCCTGATCTACGAGGAGACACGCGGTGTGCTCAAGGTGTTCCTCGAGAACGTGATCCGGGACGCCGTCACCTACACTGAGCACGCCAAGCGCAAGACCGTGACCGCCATGGACGTGGTGTATGCCCTCAAGCGTCAGGGCCGCACCCTCTACGGTTTCGGAGGCTAAGCAGCACGCGTGCGCGCCGTCGTCTGCAAGCAGCGCATCAGCTCCTCTGAAGAACCCAACAGCCCTCTTCAGGGCTACCCACCTGGTGCTTCGGCAGTGACGCGCAGGATTTGCGATCTCCTGCTCCGTTAGCCCTCTTTTGCATGCCATTATCTCGCATTCGGCCGCACGAGACGCGCGGTGAACTTGGGTCAGGTGAGCGAGCGCAACCGCATGTATTTGCAAGGCGTGGTAGCATTGCTTTTCGCCCTCGCAAGGCGAGCTTTGCTCGATTGCATTTGCGCTCGCCACTGTGTGCTGTGTTGCTCCCATTTCAGTCGCCGTCAGTCTGTCCGAGTTGCGACGTGGCGGTCGTTCGTGCAGCTCAGTTGTCGCCTTTGGTTGGACCCTGGTAGAGGCAACCAGAGTGGAATGATGATTAAAAGCAAGAGGTAATCATAAGCTCGTCGATGCGCATTTTGTCGCTTTGAAGTGGCTCGCTTCCTCTACTCCCTTGGAGAAGAGTACGAGCGCGCGGCAGCGGGCGCATTTCAGTTAGGTAAGTTTTATATTTGACAAAGATAGCTCATGTGGGTACGCAACAAAGCAAAGCACGAGGAAAATATTGCCGGGCACGGGCCAGTGTGTAACAGCTGAAAGCGAGTTTTCTACAGGCAGCGTTTATTTGTTCTTTCCAGTGCAAGCGTTAAATGATTGAGCCTACTGTGTCTTAGCTCAATTCGCATGGCTTCGTTGGTTTGCGTGTGTGCGTCGGAGAAAGAATAACGAGCCAGTCCTCTTGCCCTACGAGCTGAGCGCCCGTCGTGTCCCTCGTCTAGCCTGCGGTTGTTGCAAGCACCACCGTGCGATTCACAATTGTGTAACTCTTTTGAGCGACGCAAATGAATGCTAAGGTGAGATTAGCTAGTTAACTTTCGCTAGAACCGAGCTCACTGCGTTGTATTCAAACGGACGAGGGTGCGCGCGGTGGACACCGAGGCGCGTGCTGTTTTCATTGATGCTGTTGTTTGTGATACTTGTGTACAGGGTCACAGTGGGATTTCTTATTAGCGCGCTATAGGTGATAAGCAGTTGGTTCGATGCCTACGTGGCTCTTCTTGCAAGCCAATGCACTCCTTAGTTGACCAGAACAAGCGGAAAATAAAATAGAGGAGCAGAGCGGCGAAGTGTGCTTACTGAGACAGAAATATGCTTGCACAGTGCAGACTCACTTTCTCTCGTTATTTCTATACGACTGGCTCTTTCGTCATGCGTGCGTGTAGGTGATGCTGGGCGACCCTTGTTCGCGCCATATACTTAGATCGGTCAGGAAGCGGGCGCTGGACATGCGCTGTATTTAAAGAAAACAAAACTTTTTCGAGCGACGTATCCGTGCATGCCACACGCCGCGCGAGCTGGGAAAAAGAGAGAGAGGGATGGGCGATTTGAGCGGTGCATCACGTATTTGTCGAACTCTTCGCCGCCAGAGGAGCCGCCTGTCCTACATACGAACATTTGTCCTTGTGGCAGCTTATGTCCGGCGTATTACGCGCTGTAAGGCGGTTGCGTAATGGCATGGACGCGCCAAAGTGCACAAGACTACCTCTTGCCGCTGCATCCCTGGAATTTCGTGTATGTGCAAGCTGCTGTACAGAAAGATTCCGAATTCGAACCGGCTCCCTCACTCGTGGCACATGTATTGGCACGCGAAGGTAAGAGAAACTGACACACGCCGGCCGTCGTCATTGCACGGATTTCGCATTCGTGTTGCGCTTAATGAAAGCCAAGCTCGCGCTATTATTTTACATTTGTCCCACGAAGCCGCCGGGAAATAGCAACGTGAGGTGATGGCCAAACAAGTCAACAAATGGGGAAGGAACAGTCAGAGAAAATGTACGGGCCCCTTGCTTTGAAGAAGCGTGGCACCATTGGTTTATTTCTTTTCGCTTGTCTATGTTTGGATTACTACTGCGAAGTCACTGGCATGTGCGTGCAAAGGGCATAGCCGAGGACCAAGCAAGGCGTACACAGTGATGTGTACGCCTCTCATGACAACAACGGGTTGTCATGAGAGAACTACTGCAGCCATGTAAACAAGGTTCTTGTTGCATGTGAGAAAGAAATGTCTGGTGGTGCTGTGACGTTCCTTTTTTCTTTTTTTTTTTTCCTTCCATAATGCTCGAGTACTGGCAGGTTAAGAGGTACAAAGTTTCATATCTCAACAATACAAAGCGGTACCGCGATCGTGTGAGCTGCACACAACTACTCACGGAAGTTTTGTCTAAAAATTTTTATCCCACCGAAAACGCCTGTAACGTCTACGAAGGTATTGTAAAAGCCATACTCACACATGACTGGTATATCTCATCGAGGCGTGTAAATTGTGTTCCCTTTATACATATCGCCTTGTGCAATTAACAGATTTCCAAATCCAGTTCCATCGCTGTGTGACGGAGCCTTCAAGCGCACAGTGGAACTGTTTTTTCTCTCTTCCATTTCACAGTTTTCCACACTCACTGAGAAAATAAAAAAAAAAGAATATTAAGAAAGAGGCAGAGCTCGGCATCAGTTGAAAATTGCACTGTTGCAGGCGCGGCCTTTGAACATCTTCGTTTACACGCAATTAGGCGCACCAAATTCGGTGCATTAGTTGGCGAGGAAATACATTTCTCCGGCGGCTGCGAGCTGGAGCTTCGCTATAAGATGACAACAACGCCGTCGATCCTGTGGCGAAGTTGCGTGCGTGAATGAAATCGAAAAAGCTAGCTGACGAAATGTAGGCACTGTATAGAGCAAAGTGTTGCGTTTCATGAGTGTTTGTCAAAACATGGGTGTCCTTGCAAGTGCGAAAACTGTGTGCCGAATGCGTGGCACGGGGAAGCCGCGCTTGGATCGCGCCTGCGAAGCGTTGGTTGATGCTACCTTGACATATTGTTTAAGGACCCTTCATACACACGGAAGTACCGCTTGCCTGTCCATAGTTTTGAGGCCCAATTAGTTGCCCATGTCTCCTAACGCGCGTTCAACACCTGTCAATATTGTATTCCAAATTCGCTCTTAGAGCGGAAGTACATCGTTTTCCCTGCAACTCTCAAGTGGTGCTGGTAGTCCGTACGTGAGTTTGTCGTTAATCTTGCGAGGCGCATGCGTTCTTCTATGCGTGGACGGCAAAGTGCGGTACTGGAGTGTCTGCACATGCGAGACGGTTTGCCTCCGAGTGCGGCCAAAACACGACGTTGTTGCCCCTCGAGAAGGCACCGTGGCGCGCACTTGTAGTCGTGAAACGAGCATCAGCATGATCAAATCAAGGCAGTGGACAAGCAGTAATGTACCCTAAACCTGCCACCCATCTCCGTCGCGCGGAGATCGCGATAACAGCTCCGATGGCGTTGGGCGTGGAGCGCTAACCACTGTCGAGATCAGTGGTGTGGTCTCACACTCGGCACTGGCAATTCGCGACGCGCGGCGTATAAGCGAGATTGTGGTGTTGGCTGAAACGGAAGAGAACAGCGCGGCATGCTGTCGTGTTTAAACTCAATTAAACCGCCTGCGAATGTGCTTTCCTTAGCCGCGAACAGGGCGGCCGCGCGAAAACGTGCCTCCTCCAGCATCTGGCGAACGGCGGCGGCGTGCGCACCGCCCGAGACGGCTGCGCTGGCGCTGGCCAATCGGCGGGTGACTTGGAGAGGAGAAGAGTAGTGCGGCGAAGCACGACGCGCGCGGCGCAGGGGTCATTTTCACTCCGGCAGTCGACGACTTCGGACGCTCGCTCCGTTCGCCATGGCCAGGACCAAGCAAACCGCCCGTAAGAGCACCGGTGGGAAGGCTCCGCGTAAGCAGCTTGCTACCAAGGCTGCTCGCAAGAGTGCACCTGCCACAGGAGGGGTTAAGAAACCGCATCGCTACAGGCCTGGGACCGTGGCCCTTCGTGAAATTCGCCGCTACCAGAAGTCGACCGAACTTCTCATCCGCAAGCTGCCGTTCCAGCGCTTGGTGAGGAAATCGCTCAGGATTTCAAGACCGACCTCCGATTCCAGAGTTCGGCTGTGATGGCCCTTCAGGAGGCCAGCGAGGCCTACCTGGTCGGTCTCTTCGAGGACACCAACCTGTGCGCCATCCACGCCAAGCGCGTTACCATCATGCCGAAGGACATCCAGCTGGCCCGGCGCATCCGTGGCGAGCGCGCCTAAGTTCGGCCGCTGTCTGCGCCGCAGCCTCGGTCGGTCAGGCAAGCAACACAAAACGGTCCTTCTCAGGACCACCTACATGTTTGCTTCGGCCACGGGAGCACGCGAGACCACGTACTCCAACCGTACCCTCTCGGTCTGTCTGTTCTGTTGTTGTTTTTTTATTATTAATATTTGTGCGTGTGTGTCTGTGGTGGGCTGCCGGTGCGAGGTGTTGCCTCGTTTGGTATGCATATGGTAAGTATTGCGCGCGCTCGAGCACGAACAAGAAGAGAGAGGAAAATAAAAAAAAGAAACAAAATGCGCGTTCGTTGCGAAACGGTTCGCGCATTCATGCGAAGAAGCCGCGCCCAAAACGAAATTAACGCGGCCGATGTTGCGTGCAAGCTTTCGTGTATTGGAATGCCATGCGTGCGTTTGTTCACGTTCCTCATGCATACCTGCCTGGCTCATAAGTAAGTGCATGCTGGTTGCGGATATGGCCCATTTGTTGTTTGTTTTTAAGGGCCCATATCACAGTCCACTACGCGAATTGCAGTGAGGCTCGTGCCTGTGCGCCCCCGGACACCCTGAAGCTCGCTTTCTATCTACATTCGTGCACTGACATGCCAGCTAGCTAGCAGCAGCAGCAGCGTCAGTTCAAGAGTGGGCACGGTTGCGATAATTCAAACAGAGGGAAACGGGCGCAGAGAACGGGATTGCCAAGCAAAACCCTGCCGTCACACGCATTTCGGTGGTCCTGACAAGGACCGTTGGGTTGTGCGACGAGCGCGACTGTAGTCCGGCGGCTGGGAGCTCGCTTACGCCTTCTTCTCGGTCTTCTTTGGGAGAAGCACAGCTTGGATGTTGGGCAAGACGCCGCCCTGCGCGATCGTCACGCCGGAGAGCAGCTTGTTCAGCTCCTCGTCGTTGCGGATGGCGAGCTGCAGGTGGCGGGGGATGATCCTGGTCTTCTTGTTGTCACGAGCCGCGTTGCCAGCGAGCTCGAGCACTTCGGCAGCCAGGTACTCGAGGACGGCCGCGAGGTAGACGGGAGCGCCCGCTCCGACGCGCTCGGCGTAGTTTCCCTTGCGCAGGAGACGGTGGATACGGCCCACGGGGAACTGGAGACCCCGCGGCTGGAACGCGTCTTGCTCTTGCCCTTCGCCTTGCCGCCTTTGCCGCGTCCGGACATGCTGGTGCTGTTGCTGAGACTGAGGACGAAACAACGACTTGCACAGTCGCGATCGGTGAGCGATTTGAGCCGTGCTCGTAGCGCCTTCGCCGCTCTCGCCGCCGCCGGTCCCAAAGGAAAGCGCGAGCGAGCACGAGGGAGAGGGAGAGAAGCCGCGCGGACCAATGGCGAGCGCGGCAATGCGAGGTCCCGTCAACACCACCCTCCCGCCATAAAAGCGCGGCGCACGCGACCGGTCGCGCGTATTCCGATCTCGTTTGTTCGGCTACTGACACTGCCGCGATGCCTCCCCAGCCCAGCGGTAAGGCCGTGAAGAAGGCCGGCAAGGCGCAGAAGAACGTGCGCGCCACCGACAAGAAGAAGAAGAAGCGCCGCAGGAAGGAGAGCTTCTCCATCTATATCTACAAGGTGCTGAAGCAGGTGCACCCGGACACTGGAGTCTCCAGCAAGGCCATGTCTATCATGAACAGCTTCGTGAACGACATCTTCGAGCGTATCGCCGCGGAGTCGTCCCGTCTGGCTCACTACAACAAGCGTCGACCATCACGAGCCGGGAGATCCAGACGGCCGTGCGTCTGCTGTTGCCCGGTGAGCTGGCCAAACACGCCGTGTCCGAGGGCACCAAAGCCGTCACCAAGTACACCAGCTCCAAGTAGGCGACCGAGCGCTCGTCCGCGCAGCCAACACCCAACGGCTCTTCTCAGAGCCACCCAAGGTGTCTGCATTGGCATTGGATGTAGCGAGAATCTCGACAATTCCGTCCGTTCCCTCTGTTTGACGCTTCCTCGTTTGCAAACGCCAGGCGCGCGCTGTTTGCGTTCTCGTTGTGACAGCGCGTGCGCTGAAAGATTTGTAGCAGAAACGCACAGAACGCCATGCGCTCAGCACAACAACACACACACAAAAAGGGACTCTCACGCGCCGATAGGGCCATTTTACTCCGCATTGGCTGCTTCAACACAGCGCAGCGGATGTCTCGCCATTCAGTTCGTTTGCCAGAACTGCACTGCTGGCGTTGATGAAACTCTCGCACACGTACTTCTCGACTGCGCCGCATATATCTCAGCTCGTGAAATCCTAATCGACGCCCAGGACTCCCATAGCCCGTCCCGAGGACTTTCTGTTTCCTAGGGGTCTTGCGGGTTTACTCAAAAGAGCCTTCCCAGCTCTCATTGATTTCTTTGAGTCGTCGAACCTTACCACGCGGCCATCGGCGCCGTTTCACGCTTCTTTTCTTCACGGCCTTACGCTCGTCCTCTCCCGTATTTGTTTCTCTTCACTCCTTTATTCGCCTTACCCTCCCCCGTGCAGTACTGTTGAGGTGACCTCCTAAGCGAGAGACTGTTGCGGTACTGCACTCTTCTCTTCTTTTACCAGTTCAACGTCACTTACTACTACTTCTTGTTTACAAACACGCGGCGCGCGCTGTCGGACAGCGCGTGTGCTACAACTTTTGTAGCAGAGCCGCACAGAAGCCATGGGCTCAGCACAACAACACGCACAAAGCAAGTATGGGATGGGGCGCGTGAGGCGACTCTGCGCGAGCGGCCACGTTCGCCTGCACTAATTACCACGGCGCGTGTTTCACACACCTAGGACGATGAGGCGGTCGTTGCTGCACATTTACTTAATTCTGGTGTAGCGTAACTTTTAAAAGCAGGCAGCCCTCATCCCTCTTTGTTTTTTTCACGCTTTATGTCTTCTCTTGTTTCGACGCGCTTTTAAAAGCGGGTCCTGAGGTGTGCCTTCATGGCTGCTAGAATGCCCTCTCGGCGGCCGCCGCACGTAGGCAGCAGTGCTCCGGACTGAAATTCAGAGCCGCGCCATGCCAGTGCCGCATCGCTGTAGCAGTGGCTGGCGAGCGGAAATGGGTTAGCACGTTCACGAAGCAGCAGTGCGTAAGGGATATTTTACACTGTTATTACAAATGTATGTGTGAGTGGCTTTAAAAGGGGAAAAGGAAGAGATAAGTACAGCGCTGTTACTGCCTCTCGTGCGAGGGCACCTTCACGGCGCTGTACGGGTGAGGGGAAGGGATAAGAAAGGGTAGTGAAGAAAACAGAGTATAAAAGTGAATTATTACAAATGTAAGCTCTCCGCACACTTACATAGCTAGCGGTTTCGCGCGCGCCTGCGTATAGCTGCCTTCGTACGGGGCGACGGGAGAGGGAGGAGGTCGGAGCGCCGTCAACAATGCCCTCTCTCTCTTCCGTCCCCTAGAATGCTGAATTGGGCTCGCGCGCGCGTCTTACGCTGGTTTCGGTGACGTTATCTGCGAGGCTACGTAAGCTATCGCGACGAAATTTGACGGTCGTGTAGGCACCAGTGAGCGGTGCCGGCGTGCGAAATTTGAAACGCCTGAGGCGAAGAGAGCATGAACGCGCCCTGTTTTGCGACTAGTGATCAAGGGAACGATGTTGGCGTGGCTGAGTTTGAAGTTGTGCGCACGGTGTGCTTTGCGGCAATGACCAGAGTGCACTTGCAAGCGTATCCGAGCTACCGGTGAACAGAACGAGTAATCATAATTACGAGAACACAATAAACTTGTTCCTGGGGCGCGACACGAGCAGTGAGTGCGTGCAGCATAGGACAATAACGTTGTTGACACGTTCATTTATTTATTTTTTTTTTTTCTCTTGGCGCGTCGAGCAAAAGAAGAAGTGAGGCGGGTTGAACATCAGCAGTCAGAGGTGCCAAAGAGAAACAACATGAGAAAAAAAAAAAAAAAAAGTAAGCTCCGCGATTGTGTTACGAAGCCACTTGTCTCGAACTCAGTGCGTGGCCTAAGAAGGGCTCAGTGCAGCCACCCGCGACTCACTCGCGAAGAGAGGCCGCGCTGCCCGTGAGCCAATCGGCGCGCGTTTCGCCTCCTCGCCTCTTTTTGCGGCGCGGCTTCCTCGCTCGGTCGCGGCGCAGGGACTCGGCATTCGCTCTCCTGACTCGCTTCGAAGCAGCAGCAACAGCCGAGATGTCTGGACGTGGCAAGGGCGGCAAGGGGCTCGGCAAGGGTGGCGCGAAGCGTCATCGTAAGGTGTTGCGTGACAACATCCAAGGCATCACCAAGCCTGCCATCCGTCGCCTCGCTCGCCGTGGTGGTGTCAAGCGTATCTCTGGCCTGATCTACGAGGAGACACGCGGTGTGCTCAAGGTGTTCCTCGAGAACGTGATCCGGGACGCCGTCACCTACACTGAGCACGCCAAGCGCAAGACCGTGACCGCCATGGACGTGGTGTATGCCCTCAAGCGTCAGGGCCGCACCCTCTACGGTTTCGGAGGCTAAGCAGCACGCGTGCGCGCCGTCGTCTGCAAGCAGCGCATCAGCTCCTCTGAAGAACCCAACAGCCCTCTTCAGGGCTACCCACCTGGTGCTTCGGCAGTGACGCGCAGGATTTGCGATCTCCTGCTCCGTTAGCCCTCTTTTGCATGCCATTATCTCGCATTCGGCCGCACGAGACGCGCGGTGAACTTGGGTCAGGTGAGCGAGCGCAACCGCATGTATTTGCAAGGCGTGGTAGCATTGCTTTTCGCCCTCGCAAGGCGAGCTTTGCTCGATTGCATTTGCGCTCGCCACTGTGTGCTGTGTTGCTCCCATTTCAGTCGCCGTCAGTCTGTCCGAGTTGCGACGTGGCGGTCGTTCGTGCAGCTCAGTTGTCGCCTTTGGTTGGACCCTGTAGAGGCAACCAGAGTGGAATGATGATTAAAAGCAAGAGGTAATCATAAGCTCGTCGATGCGCATTTTGTCGCTTTGAAGTGGCTCGCTTCCTCTACTCCCTTGGAGAAGAGTACGAGCCGCGCGGCAGCGGGCGCATTTCAGTTAGGTAAGTTTTATATTTGACAAAGATAGCTCATGTGGGTACGCAACAAAGCAAAGCACGAGGAAAATATTGCCGGGCACGGGCCAGTGTGTAACAGCTGAAAGCGAGTTTTCTACAGGCAGCGTTTATTTGTTCTTTCCAGTGCAAGCGTTAAATGATTGAGCCTACTGTGTCTTAGCTCAATTCGCATGGCTTCGTTGGTTTGCGTGTGTGCGTCGGAGAAGAATAACGAGCCAGTCCTCTTGCCCTACGAGCTGAGCGCCCGTCGTGTCCCTCGTCTAG
Source organism: Dermacentor albipictus (assembly GCF_038994185.2). Classification (NCBI taxonomy): domain Eukaryota; kingdom Metazoa; phylum Arthropoda; class Arachnida; order Ixodida; family Ixodidae; genus Dermacentor; species Dermacentor albipictus. The sequence goes on along the minus strand of NW_027225970.1, from coordinate 15,548 downwards.
CCTGCGGTTGTTGCAAGCCACCACCGTGCGATTCACAATTGTGTAACTCTTTTGAGCGACGCAAATGAATGCTAAGGTGAGATTAGCTAGTTAACTTTCGCTAGAACCGAGCTCACTGCGTTGTATTCAAACGGACGAGGGTGCGCGCGGTGGACACCGAGGCGCGTGCTGTTTTCATTGATGCTGTTGTTTGTGATACTTGTGTACAGGGTCACAGTGGGATTTCTTATTAGCGCGCTATAGGTGATAAGCAGTTGGTTCGATACGTGGCTCTTCTTGCAAGCCAATGCACTCCTTAGTTGACCAGAACAAGCGGAAAATAAAATAGAGGAGCAGAGCGGCGAAGTGTGCTTACTGAGACAGAAATATGCTTGCACAGTGCAGACTCACTTTCTCTCGTTATTTCTATACGACTGGCTCTTTCGTCATGCGTGCGTGTAGGTGATGCTGGGCGACCCTTGTTCGCGCATATACTTAGATCGGTCAGGAAGCGGGCGCTGGACATGCGCTGTATTTAAAGAAAACAAAACTTTTTCGAGCGACGTATCCGTGCATGCCACACGCCGCGCGAGCTGGGAAAAAGAGAGAGAGGGATGGGCGATTTGAGCGGTGCATCACGTATTTGTCGAACTCTTCGCCGCCAGAGGGAGCCGCCTGTCCTACATACGAACATTTGTCCTTGTGGCAGCTTATGTCCGGCGTATTACGCGCTGTAAGGCGGTTGCGTAATGGCATGGACGCGCCAAAGTGCACAAGACTACCTCTTGCCGCTGCATCCCTGGAATTTCGTGTATGTGCAAGCTGCTGTACAGAAAGATTCCGAATTCGAACGGCTCCCTCACTCGTGGCACATGTATTGGCACGCGAAGGTAAGAGAAACTGACACACGCCGGCCGTCGTCATTGCACGGATTTCGCATTCGTGTTGCGCTTAATGAAAGCCAAGCTCGCGCCTATTATTTTACATTTGTCCCACGAAGCGCCGGGAAATAGCAACGTGAGGTGATGGCCAAACAAGTCAACAAATGGGGAAGGAACAGTCAGAGAAAATGTACGGGCCCCTTGCTTTGAAGAAGCGTGGCACATTGGTTTATTTCTTTTCGCTTGTCTATGTTTGGATTACTACTGCGAAGTCACTGGCATGTGCGTGCAAAGGGCATAGCCGAGGACCAAGCAAGGCGTACACAGTGATGTGTACGCCTCTCATGACAACAACGGGTTGTCATGAGAGAAACTACTGCAGCCATGTAAACAAGGTTCTTGTTGCATGTGAGAAGAAATGTCTGGTGGTGCTGTGACGTTCCTTTTTTCTTTTTTTTTTCCTTCCATAATGCTCGAGTACTGGCAGGTTAAGAGGTACAAAGTTTCATATCTCAACAATACAAAGCGGTACCGCGATCGTGTGAGCTGCACACAACTACTCACGGAAGTTTTGTCTAAAAATTTTTATCCCACCGAAAACGCCTGTAACGTCTACGAAGGTATTGTAAAAGCCATACTCACACATGACTGGTATATCTCATCGAGGCGTGACTGGTATATCTCATCGAGGCGTGTAAATTGTGTTCCCTTTATACATATCGCCTTGTGCAATTAACAGAATTTCCAAATCCAGTTCCATCGCTGTGTGACGGAGCCTTCAAGCGCACAGTGGAACTGTTTTTTCTCTCTTCCATTTCACAGTTTTCCACACTCACTGGGAAAAGAAAAAAAAAAAGAATATTAAGAAAGAGGCAGAGCTCGGCATCAGTTGAAAATTGCACTGTTGCAGGCGCGGCCTTTGAACATCTTCGTTTACACGCAATTAGGCGCACCAAATTCGGTGCATTAGTTGGCGAGGAAATACATTTCTCCGGCGGCTGCCGAGCTGGAGCTTCGCTATAAGATGACAACAACGCCGTCGATCCTGTGGCGAAGTTGCGTGCGTGAATGAAATCGAAAAAGCTAGCTGACGAAATGTAGGCACTGTATAGAGCAAAGTGTTGCGTTTCATGAGTGTTTGTCAAAACATGGGTGTCCCTTGCAAGTGCGAAAACTGTGTGCCGAATGCGTGGCACGGGGAAGCCGCGCTTGGGATCGCGCCTGCGAAGCGTTGGTTGATGCTACCTTGACATATTGTTTAAGGACCCTTCATACACACGGAAGTACCGCTTGCCTGTCCATAGTTTTGAGGCCCCAATTAGTTGCCCATGTCTCCTAACGCGCGTTCAACACCTGTCAATATTGTATTCCAAATTCGCTCTTAGAGCGGAAGTACATCGTTTTCCCTGCAACTCTCAAGTGGTGCTGGTAGTCCGTACGTGAGTTTGTCGTTAATCTTGCGAGGCGCATGCGTTCTTCTATGCGTGGACGGCAAAGTGCGGTACTGGCATGTCTGCACATGCGAGACGGTTTGCCTCCGAGTGCGGCCAAAACACGACGTTGTTGCCCCTCGAGAAGGCACCGTGGCGCGCACTTGTAGTTCGTGAAACGAGCATCAGCATGATCAAATCAAGGCAGTGGACAAGCAGTAATGTACCCTAAACCTGCCACCCATCTCCGTCGCGCGGAGATCGCGATAACAGCTCCGATGGCGTTGGGCGTGGAGCGCTAACCACTGTCGAGATCAGTGGTGTGGTCTCACACTCGGCACTGGCAATTCGCGACGCGCGGCGGTATAAGCGAGATTGTGGTGTTGGCTGAAACGGAAGAGAACAGCGCGGCATGCTGTCGTGTTTAAACTCAATTAAACCGCCTGCGAATGTGCTTTCCTTAGCCGCGAACAGGGCGGCCGCGCGAAAACGTGCCTCCTCCAGCATCCTGGCGAACGGCGGCGGCGTGCGCACCGCCCGAGACGGCTGCGCTGGCGCTGGCCAATCGGCGGGTGACTTGGAGAGGAGAAGAGTAGTGCGGCGAAGCACGACGCGCGCGGCGCAGGGGTCATTTTCACTCCGGCAGTCGACGACTTCGGACGCTCGCTCCGTTCGCCATGGCCAGGACCAAGCAAACCGCCCGTAAGAGCACCGGTGGGAAGGCTCCGCGTAAGCAGCTTGCTACCAAGGCTGCTCGCAAGAGTGCACCTGCCACAGGAGGGGTTAAGAAACCGCATCGCTACAGGCCTGGGACCGTGGCCCTTCGTGAAATTCGCCGCTACCAGAAGTCGACCGAACTTCTCATCCGCAAGCTGCCGTTCCAGCGCTTGGTGAGGGAAATCGCTCAGGATTTCAAGACCGACCTCCGATTCCAGAGTTCGGCTGTGATGGCCCTTCAGGAGGCCAGCGAGGCCTACCTGGTCGGTCTCTTCGAGGACACCAACCTGTGCGCCATCCACGCCAAGCGCGTTACCATCATGCCGAAGGACATCCAGCTGGCCCGGCGCATCCGTGGCGAGCGCGCCTAAGTTCGGCCGCTGTCTGCGCCGCAGCCTCGGTCGGTCAGGCAAGCAACACAAAACGGTCCTTCTCAGGACCACCTACATGTTTGCTTCGGCCACGGGAGCACGCGAGACCACGTACTCCAACCGTACCCTCTCGGTCTGTCTGTTCTGTTGTTGTTTTTTTATTATTAATATTTGTGCGTGTGTGTCTGTGGTGGGCTGCCGGTGCGAGGTGTTGCCTCGTTTGGTATGCATATGGTAAGTATTGCGCGCGCTCGAGCACGAACAAGAAGAGAGAGGAAAATAAAAAAAAGAAACAAAATGCGCGTTCGTTGCGAAACGGTTCGCGCATTCATGCGAAGAAGCCGCGCCCCAAAACGAAATTAACGCGGCCGATGTTGCGTGCAAGCTTTCGTGTATTGGAATGCCATGCGTGCGTTTGTTCACGTTCCTCATGCATACCTGCCTGGCTCATAAGTAAGTGCATGCTGGTTGCGGATATGGCCCATTTGTTGTTTGTTTTTAAGGGCCCATATCACAGTCCACTACGCGAATTGCAGTGAGGCTCGTGCCTGTGCGCCCCCGGACACCCTGAAGCTCGCTTTCTATCTACATTCGTGCACTGACATGCCAGCTAGCTAGCAGCAGCAGCAGCGTCAGTTCAAGAGTGGGCACGGTTGCGATAATTCAAACAGAGGGAAACGGGCGCAGAGAACGGGATTGCCAAGCAAAACCCTGCCGTCACACGCATTTCGGTGGTCCTGACAAGGACCGTTGGGTTGTGCGACGAGCGCGACTGTAGTCCGGCGGCTGGGAGCTCGCTTACGCCTTCTTCTCGGTCTTCTTTGGGAGAAGCACAGCTTGGATGTTGGGCAAGACGCCGCCCTGCGCGATCGTCACGCCGGAGAGCAGCTTGTTCAGCTCCTCGTCGTTGCGGATGGCGAGCTGCAGGTGGCGGGGGATGATCCTGGTCTTCTTGTTGTCACGAGCCGCGTTGCCAGCGAGCTCGAGCACTTCGGCAGCCAGGTACTCGAGGACGGCCGCGAGGTAGACGGGAGCGCCCGCTCCGACGCGCTCGGCGTAGTTTCCCTTGCGCAGGAGACGGTGGATACGGCCCACGGGGAACTGGAGACCCGCGCGGCTGGAACGCGTCTTGCTCTTGCCCTTCGCCTTGCCGCCTTTGCCGCGTCCGGACATGCTGGTGCTGTTGCTGAGACTGAGGACGAAACAACGACTTGCACAGTCGCGATCGGTGAGCGATTTGAGCCGTGCTCGTAGCGCCTTCGCCGCTCTCGCCGCCGCCGGTCCCAAAGGAAAGCGCGAGCGAGCACGAGGGAGAGGGAGAGAAGCCGCGCGGACCAATGGCGAGCGCGGCAATGCGAGGTCCCGTCAACACCACCCTCCCGCCATAAAAGCGCGGCGCACGCGACCGGTCGCGCGTATTCCGATCTCGTTTGTTCGGCTACTGACACTGCCGCGATGCCTCCCCAGCCCAGCGGTAAGGCCGTGAAGAAGGCCGGCAAGGCGCAGAAGAACGTGCGCGCCACCGACAAGAAGAAGAAGAAGCGCCGCAGGAAGGAGAGCTTCTCCATCTATATCTACAAGGTGCTGAAGCAGGTGCACCCGGACACTGGAGTCTCCAGCAAGGCCATGTCTATCATGAACAGCTTCGTGAACGACATCTTCGAGCGTATCGCCGCGGAGTCGTCCGTCTGGCTCACTACAACAAGCGCTCGACCATCACGAGCCGGGAGATCCAGACGGCCGTGCGTCTGCTGTTGCCCGGTGAGCTGGCCAAACACGCCGTGTCCGAGGGCACCAAAGCCGTCACCAAGTACACCAGCTCCAAGTAGGCGACCGAGCGCTCGTCCGCGCAGCCAACACCCAACGGCTCTTCTCAGAGCCACCCAAGGTGTCTGCATTGGCATTGGGATGTAGCGAGAATCTCGACAATTCCGTCCGTTCCCTCTGTTTGACGCTTCCTCGTTTGCAAACGCCAGGCGCGCGCTGTTTGCGTTCTCGTTGTGACAGCGCGTGCGCTGAAAGATTTGTAGCAGAAACGCACAGAACGCCATGCGCTCAGCACAACAACACACACACAAAAAGGGACTCTCACGCGCCGATAGGGCCATTTTACTCCGCATTGGCTGCTTCAACACAGCGCAGCGGATGTCTCGCCATTCAGTTCCGTTTGCCAGAACTGCACTGCTGCGTTGATGAAACTCTCGCACACGTACTTCTCGACTGCGCCGCATATATCTCAGCTCGTGAAATCCTAATCGACGCCCAGGACTCCCCATAGCCCGTCCCGAGGACTTTCTGTTTCCTAGGGGTCTTGCGGGTTTACTCAAAGAGCCTTCCAGCTCTCATTGATTTCTTTGAGTCGTCGAACCTTACCACGCGGCCATCGGCGCCGTTTCACGCTTCTTTTCTTCACGGCCTTACGCTCGTCCTCTCCCGTATTTGTTTCTCTTCACTCCTTTATTCGCCTTACCCTCCCCCGTGCAGTACTGTTGAGGTGACCTCCTAAGCGAGAGACTGTTGCGGTACTGCACTCTTCTCTTCTTTTACCAGTTCAACGTCACTTACTACTACTTCTTGTTTACAAACACGCGGCGCGCGCTGTCGGACAGCGCGTGTGCTACAACTTTTGTAGCAGAGCCGCACAGGAAGCCATGGGCTCAGCACAACAACACGCACAAAGCAAGTATGGGATGGGGCGCGTGAGGCGACTCTGCGCGAGCGGCCACGTTCGCCTGCACTAATTACCACGGCGCGTGTTTCACACACCTAGGACGATGAGGAGCGGTCGTTGCTGCACATTTACTTAATTCTGGTGTAGCGTAACTTTTAAAAGCAGGCAGCCCTCATCCCTCTTTTGTTTTTTTCACGCTTTATGTCTTCTCTTGTTTCGACGCGCTTTTAAAAGCGGGTCCTGAGGTGTGCCTTCATGGCTGCTAGAATGCCCTCTCGGCGGCCGCCCGCACGTAGGCAGCAGTGCTCCGGACTGAAATTCAGAGCCGCGCCATGCCAGTGCCGCATCGCTGTAGCAGTGGCTGGCGAGCGGAAATGGGTTAGCACGTTCACGAAGCAGCAGTGCGTAAGGGATATTTTACACTGTTATTACAAATGTATGTGTGAGTGGCTTTAAAAGGGGAAAAGGAAGAGATAAGTACAGCGCTGTTACTGCCTCTCGTGCGAGGGCACCTTCACGGCGCTGTACGGGTGAGGGGAAAGGGATAAGAAAGGGTAGTGAAGAAAACAGAGTATAAAAGTGAATTATTACAAATGTAAGCTCTCCGCACACTTACATAGCTAGCGGTTTCCGCGCGCGCCCTGCGTATAGCTGCCTTCGTACGGGGCGACGGGAGAGGGAGGAGGTCGGAGCGCCGTCAACAATGCCCTCTCTCTCTTCCGTCCCCTAGAATGCTGAATTGGGCTCGCGCGCGCGTCTTACGCTGGTTTCGGTGACGTTATCTGCGAGGCTACGTAAGCTATCGCGACGAAATTTGACGGTCGTGTAGGCACCAGTGAGCGGTGCCGGCGTGCGAAATTTGAAACGCCTGAGGCGAAGAGAGCATGAACGCGCCCTGTTTTGCGACTAGTGATCAAGGGAACGATGTTGGCGTGGCTGAGTTTGAAGTTGTGCGCACGGTGTGCTTTGGCGGCAATGACCAGAGTGCACTTGCAAGCGTATCCGAGCTACCGGTGAACAGAACGAGTAATCATAATTACGAGAACACAATAAACTTGTTCCTGGGGCGCGACACGAGCAGTGAGTGCGTGCAGCATAGGACAAATAACGTTGTTGACACTTCATTTATTTATTTTTTTTTTTTCTCTTGGCGCGTCGAGCAAAAGAAGAAGTGAGGGTTGAACATCAGCAGTCAGAGGTGCCAAAGAGAAACAACATGAGAAAAAAAAAAAAAAAAAGTAAGCTCCGCGATTGTGTTACGAAGCCACTTGTCTCGAACTCAGTGCGTGGCCTAAGAAGGGCTCAGTGCAGCCACCCGCGACTCACTCGCGAAGAGAGGCCGCGCTGCCCGTGAGCCAATCGGCGCGCGTTTCGCCTCCTCGCCCTCTTTTTTGCGGCGCGGCTTCCTCGCTCGGTCGCGGCGCAGGGACTCGGCATTCGCTCTCCTGACTCGCTTCGAAGCAGCAGCAACAGCCGAGATGTCTGGACGTGGCAAGGGCGGCAAGGGGCTCGGCAAGGGTGGCGCGAAGCGTCATCGTAAGGTGTTGCGTGACAACATCCAAGGCATCACCAAGCCTGCCATCCGTCGCCTCGCTCGCCGTGGTGGTGTCAAGCGTATCTCTGGCCTGATCTACGAGGAGACACGCGGTGTGCTCAAGGTGTTCCTCGAGAACGTGATCCGGGACGCCGTCACCTACACTGAGCACGCCAAGCGCAAGACCGTGACCGCCATGGACGTGGTGTATGCCCTCAAGCGTCAGGGCCGCACCGCTCTACGGTTTCGGAGGCTAAGCAGCACGCGTGCGCGCCGTCGTCTGCAAGCAGCGCATCAGCTCCTCTGAAGAACCCAACAGCCCTCTTCAGGGCTACCCACCTGGTGCTTCGGCAGTGACGCGCAGGATTTGCGATCTCCTGCTCCGTTAGCCCCTCTTTTGCATGCCATTATCTCGCATTCGGCCGCACGAGACGCGCGGTGAACTTGGGTCAGGTGAGCGAGCGCAACCGCATGTATTTGCAAGGCGTGGTAGCATTGCTTTTCGCCCTCGCAAGGCGAGCTTTGCTCGATTGCATTTGCGCTCGCCACTGTGTGCTGTGTTGCTCCCATTTCAGTCGCCGTCAGTCTGTCCGAGTTGCGACGTGGCGGTCGTTCGTGCAGCTCAGTTGTCGCCTTTGGTTGGACCCTGGTAGAGGCAACCAGAGTGGAATGATGATTAAAAGCAAGAGGTAATCATAAGCTCGTCGATGCGCATTTTGTCGCTTTGAAGTGGCTCGCTTCCTCTACTCCTTGGAGAAGAGTACGAGCCGCGCGGCAGCGGGCGCATTTCAGTTAGGTAAGTTTTATATTTGACAAAGATAGCTCATGTGGGTACGCAACAAAGCAAAGCACGAGGAAAATATTGCCGGGCACGGGCCAGTGTGTAACAGCTGAAAGCGAGTTTTCTACAGGCAGCGTTTATTTGTTCTTTCCAGTGCAAGCGTTAAATGATTGAGCCTACTGTGTCTTAGCTCAATTCGCATGGCTTCGTTGGTTTGCGTGTGTGCGTCGGAGAAAGAATAACGAGCCAGTCCTCTTGCCCTACGAGCTGAGCGCCGTCGTGTCCCTCGTCTAGCCTGCGGTTGTTGCAAGCCACCACCGTGCGATTCACAATTGTGTAACTCTTTTGAGCGACGCAAATGAATGCTAAGGTGAGATTAGCTAGTTAACTTTCGCTAGAACCGAGCTCACTGCGTTGTATTCAAACGGACGAGGGTGCGCGCGGTGGACACCGAGGCGCGTGCTGTTTTCATTGATGCTGTTGTTTGTGATACTTGTGTACAGGGTCACAGTGGGATTTCTTATTAGCGCGCTATAGGTGATAAGCAGTTGGTTCGATGCCTACGTGGCTCTTCTTGCAAGCCAATGCACTCCTTAGTTGACCAGAACAAGCGGAAAATAAAATAGAGGAGCAGAGCGGCGAAGTGTGCTTACTGAGACAGAAATATGCTTGCACAGTGCAGACTCACTTTCTCTCGTTATTTCTATACGACTGGCTCTTTCGTCATGCGTGCGTGTAGGTGATGCTGGGCGACCCTTGTTCGCGCCATATACTTAGATCGGTCAGGAAGCGGGCGCTGGACATGCGCTGTATTTAAAGAATACAAAACTTTTTCGAGCGACGTATCCGTGCATGCCACACGCCGCGCGAGCTGGGGAAAAAGAGAGAGAGGGATGGGCGATTTGAGCGGTGCATCACGTATTTGTCGAACTCTTCGCCGCCAGAGGGAGCCGCCTGTCCTACATACGAACATTTGTCCTTGTGGCAGCTTATGTCCGGCGTATTACGCGCTGTAAGGCGGTTGCGTAATGGCATGGACGCGCCAAAGTGCACAAGACTACCTCTTGCCGCTGCATCCCTGGAATTTCGTGTATGTGCAAGCTGCTGTACAGAAAGATTCCGAATTCGAACCGGCTCCCTCACTCGTGGCAACATGTATTGGCACGCGAAGGTAAGAGAAACTGACACACGCCGGCCGTCGTCATTGCACGGATTTCGCATTCGTGTTGCGCTTAATGAAAGCCAAGCTCGCGCCTATTATTTTACATTTGTCACACGAAGCCGCCGGGAAATAGCAACGTGAGGTGATGGCCAAACAAGTCAACAAATGGGGAAGGAACAGTCAGAGAAAATGTACGGGCCCCTTGCTTTGAAGAAGCGTGGCACCATTGGTTTATTTCTTTTCGCTTGTCTATGTTTGGATTACTACTGCGAAGTCACTGGCATGTGCGTGCAAAGGGCATAGCCGAGGACCAAGCAAGGCGTACACAGTGATGTGTACGCCTCTCATGACAACAACGGGTTGTCATGAGAGAACTACTGCAGCCATGTAAACAAGGTTCTTGTTGCATGTGAGAAAGAAATGTCTGGTGGTGCTGTGACGTTCCTTTTTTCTTTTTTTTTTTCCTTCCATAATGCTCGAGTACTGGCAGGTTAAGAGGTACAAAGTTTCATATCTCAACAATACAAAGCGGTACCGCGATCGTGTGAGCTGCACACAACTACTCACGGAAGTTTTGTCTAAAAATTTTTATCCCACCGAAAACGCCTGTAACGTCTACGAAGGTATTGTAAAAGCCATACTCACACATGACTGGTATATCTCATCGAGGCGTGTAAATTGTGTTCCCTTTATACATATCGCCTTGTGCAATTAACAGAATTTCCAAATCCAGTTCCATCGCTGTGTGACGGAGCCTTCAAGCGCACAGTGGAACTGTTTTTTCTCTCTTCCATTTCACAGTTTTCCACACTCACTGAGAAAATAAAAAAAAAGAATATTAGAAAGAGGCAGAGCTCGGCATCAGTTGAAAATTGCACTGTTGCAGGCGCGGCCTTTGAACATCTTCGTTTACACGCAATTAGGCGCACCAAATTCGGTGCATTAGTTGGCGAGGAAATACATTTCTCCCGGCGGCTGCCGAGCTGGAGCTTCGCTATAAGATGACAACAACGCCGTCGATCCTGTGGCGAAGTTGCGTGCGTGAATGAAATCGAAAAAGCTAGCTGACGAAATGTAGGCACTGTATAGAGCAAAGTGTTGCGTTTCATGAGTGTTTGTCAAAACATGGGTGTCCCTTGCAAGTGCGAAAACTGTGTGCCGAATGCGTGGCACGGGGAAGCCGCGCTTGGGATCGCGCCTGCGAAGCGTTGGTTGATGCTACCTTGACATATTGTTTAAGGACCCTTCATACACACGGAAGTACCGCTTGCCTGTCCATAGTTTTGAGGCCCCAATTAGTTGCCCATGTCTCCTAACGCGCGTTCAACACCTGTCAATATTGTATTCCAAATTCGCTCTTAGAGCGGAAGTACATCGTTTTCCCTGCAACTCTCAAGTGGTGCTGGTAGTCCGTACGTGAGTTTGTCGTTAATCTTGCGAGGCGCATGCGTTCTTCTATGCGTGGACGGCAAAGTGCGGTACTGGAGTGTCTGCACATGCGAGACGGTTTGCCTCCGAGTGCGGCCAAAACACGACGTTGTTGCCCCTCGAGAAGGCACCGTGGCGCGCACTTGTAGTTCGTGAAACGAGCATCAGCATGATCAAATCAAGGCAGTGGACAAGCAGTAATGTACCCTAAACCTGCCACCCATCTCCGTCGCGCGAGATCGCGATAACAGCTCCGATGGCGTTGGGCGTGGAGCGCTAACCACTGTCGAGATCAGTGGTGTGGTCTCACACTCGGCACTGGCAATTCGCGACGCGCGGCGGTATAAGCGAGATTGTGGTGTTGGCTGAAACGGAAGAGAACAGCGCGGCATGCTGTCGTGTTTAAACTCAATTAAACCGCCTGCGAATGTGCTTTCCTTAGCCGCGAACAGGGCGGCCGCGCGAAAACGTGCCTCCTCCAGCATCCTGGCGAACGGCGGCGGCGTGCGCACCGCCCGAGGACGGCTGCGCTGGCGCTGGCCAATCGGCGGGTGACTTGGAGAGGAGAAGAGTAGTGCGGCGAAGCACGACGCGCGCGGCGCAGGGGTCATTTTCACTCCGGCAGTCGACGACTTCGGACGCTCGCTCCGTTCGCCATGGCCAGGACCAAGCAAACCGCCGTAAGAGCACCGGTGGGAAGGCTCCGCGTAAGCAGCTTGCTACCAAGGCTGCTCGCAAGAGTGCACCTGCCACAGGAGGGGTTAAGAAACGCATCGCTACAGGCCTGGGACCGTGGCCCTTCGTGAAATTCGCCGCTACCAGAAGTCGACCGAACTTCTCATCCGCAAGCTGCCGTTCCAGCGCTTGGTGAGGGAAATCGCTCAGGATTTCAAGACCGACCTCCGATTCCAGAGTTCGGCTGTGATGGCCCTTCAGGAGGCCAGCGAGGCCTACCTGGTCGGTCTCTTCGAGGACACCAACCTGTGCGCCATCCACGCCAAGCGCGTTACCATCATGCCGAAGGACATCCAGCTGGCCCGGCGCATCCGTGGCCGAGCGCGCCTAAGTTCGGCCGCTGTCTGCGCCGCAGCCTCGGTCGGTCAGGCAAGCAACACAAAACGGTCCTTCTCAGGACCACCTACATGTTTGCTTCGGCCACGGGAGCACGCGAGACCACGTACTCCAACCGTACCCTCTCGGTCTGTCTGTTCTGTTGTTGTTTTTTTATTATTAATATTTGTGCGTGTGTGTCTGTGGTGGGCTGCCGGTGCGAGGTGTTGCCTCGTTTGTATGCATATGGTAAGTATTGCGCGCGCTCGAGCACGAACAAGAAGAGAGAGGAAAATAAAAAAAAGAAACAAAATGCGCGTTCGTTGCGAAACGGTTCGCGCATTCATGCGAAGAAGCCGCGCCCCAAAACGAATTAACGCGGCCGATGTTGCGTGCAAGCTTTCGTGTATTGGAATGCCATGCGTGCGTTTGTTCACGTTCCTCACATGCATACCTGCCTGGCTCATAAGTAAGTGCATGCTGGTTGCGGATATGGCCCATTTGTTGTTTGTTTTTAAGGGCCCATATCACAGTCCACTACGCGAATTGCAGTGAGGCTCGTGCCTGTGCGCCCCCGGACACCCTGAAGCTCGCTTTCTATCTACATTCGTGCACTGACATGCCAGCTAGCTAGCAGCAGCAGCAGCGTCAGTTCAAGAGTGGGCACGGTTGCGATAATTCAAACAGAGGGAAACGGGCGCAGAGAACGGGATTGCCAAGCAAAACCCTGCCGTCACACGCATTTCGGTGGTCCTGACAAGGACCGTTGGGTTGTGCGACGAGCGCGACTGTAGTCCGGCGGCTGGGAGCTCGCTTACGCCTTCTTCTCGGTCTTCTTTGGGAGAAGCACAGCTTGGATGTTGGGCAAGACGCCGCCCTGCGCGATCGTCACGCCGGAGAGCAGCTTGTTCAGCTCCTCGTCGTTGCGGATGGCGAGCTGCAGGTGGCGGGGGATGATCCTGGTCTTCTTGTTGTCACGAGCCGCGTTGCCAGCGAGCTCGAGCACTTCGGCAGCCAGGTACTCGAGGACGGCCGCGAGGTAGACGGGAGCGCCCGCTCCGACGCGCTCGGCGTAGTTTCCCTTGCGCAGGAGACGGTGGATACGGCCCACGGGGAACTGGAGACCCGCGCGGCTGGAACGCGTCTTGCTCTTGCCCTTCGCCTTGCCGCCTTTGCCGCGTCCGGACATGCTGGTGCTGTTGCTGAGACTGAGGACGAAACAACGACTTGCACAGTCGCGATCGGTGAGCGATTTGAGCCGTGCTCGTAGCGCCTTCGCCGCTCTCGCCGCCGCCGGTCCCAAAGGAAAGCGCGAGCGAGCACGAGGGAGAGGGAGAGAAGCCGCGCGGACCAATGGCGAGCGCGGCAATGCGAGGTCCCGTCAACACCACCCTCCCGCCATAAAAGCGCGGCGCACGCGACCGGTCGCGCGTATTCCGATCTCGTTTGTTCGGCTACTGACACTGCCGCGATGCCTCCCCAGCCCAGCGGTAAGGCCGTGAAGAAGGCCGGCAAGGCGCAGAAGAACGTGCGCGCCACCGACAAGAAGAAGAAGAAGCGCCGCAGGAAGGAGAGCTTCTCCATCTATATCTACAAGGTGCTGAAGCAGGTGCACCCGGACACTGGAGTCTCCAGCAAGGCCATGTCTATCATGAACAGCTTCGTGAACGACATCTTCGAGCGTATCGCCGCGGAGTCGTCCCGTCTGGCTCACTACAACAAGCGCTCGACCATCACGAGCCGGGAGATCCAGACGGCCGTGCGTCTGCTGTTGCCCGGTGAGCTGGCCAAACACGCCGTGTCCGAGGGCACCAAAGCCGTCACCAAGTACACCAGCTCCAAGTAGGCGACCGAGCGCTCGTCCGCGCAGCCAACACCCAACGGCTCTTCTCAGAGCCACCCAAGGTGTCTGCATTGGCATTGGGATGTAGCGAGAATCTCGACAATTCCGTCCGTTCCCTCTGTTTGACGCTTCCTCGTTTGCAAACGCCAGGCGCGCGCTGTTTGCGTTCTCGTTGTGACAGCGCGTGCGCTGAAAGATTTGTAGCAGAAACGCACAGAACGCCATGCGCTCAGCACAACAACACACACACAAAAAGGGACTCTCACGCGCCGATAGGGCCATTTTACTCCGCATTGGCTGCTTCAACACAGCGCAGCGGATGTCTCGCCATTCAGTTCCGTTTGCCAGAACTGCACTGCTGGCGTTGATGAAACTCTCGCACACGTACTTCTCGACTGCGCCGCATATATCTCAGCTCGTGAAATCCTAATCGACGCCCAGGACTCCCCATAGCCCGTCCCGAGGACTTTCTGTTTCCTAGGGGTCTTGCGGGTTTACTCAAAAGAGCCTTCCCAGCTCTCATTGATTTCTTTGAGTCGTCGAACCTTACCACGCGGCATCGGCGCCGTTTCACGCTTCTTTTCTTCACGGCCTTACGCTCGTCCTCTCCCGTATTTGTTTCTCTTCACTCCTTTATTCGCCTTACCCTCCCCCGTGCAGTACTGTTGAGGTGACCTCCTAAGCGAGAGACTGTTGCGGTACTGCACTCTTCTCTCTTTTACCAGTTCAACGTCACTTACTACTACTTCTTGTTTACAAACACGCGGCGCGCGCTGTCGGACAGCGCGTGTGCTACAACTTTTGTAGCAGAGCCGCACAGGAAGCCATGGGCTCAGCACAACAACACGCACAAAGCAAGTATGGGATGGGGCGCGTGAGGCGACTCTGCGCGAGCGGCCACGTTCGCCTGCACTAATTACCACGGCGCGTGTTTCACACACCTAGGACGATGAGGCGGTCGTTGCTGCACATTTACTTAATTCTGGTGTAGCGTAACTTTTAAAAGCAGGCAGCCCTCATCCCTCTTTTGTTTTTTTCACGCTTTATGTCTTCTCTTGTTTCGACGCGCTTTTAAAAGCGGGTCCTGAGGTGTGCCTTCATGGCTGCTAGAATGCCCTCTCGGCGGCCGCCCGCACGTAGGCAGCAGTGCTCCGGACTGAAATTCAGAGCCGCGCCATGCCAGTGCCGCATCGCTGTAGCAGTGGCTGGCGAGCGGAAATGGGTTAGCACGTTCACGAAGCAGCAGTGCGTAAGGGATATTTTACACTGTTATTACAAATGTATGTGTGAGTGGCTTTAAAAGGGGGAAAAGGAAGAGATAAGTACAGCGCTGTTACTGCCTCTCGTGCGAGGGCACCTTCACGGCGCTGTACGGGTGAGGGGAAAGGGATAAGAAAGGGTAGTGAAGAAAACAGAGTATAAAAGTGAATTATTACAAATGTAAGCTCTCCGCACACTTACATAGCTAGCGGTTTCGCGCGCGCCCTGCGTATAGCTGCCTTCGTACGGGGCGACGGGAGAGGGAGGAGGTCGGAGCGCCGTCAACAATGCCCTCTCTCTCTTCCGTCCCCTAGAATGCTGAATTGGGCTCGCGCGCGCGTCTTACGCTGGTTTCGGTGACGTTATCTGCGAGGCTACGTAAGCTATCGCGACGAAATTTGACGGTCGTGTAGGCACCAGTGAGCGGTGCCGGCGTGCGAA
>NW_027225969.1:0-33125 GCF_038994185.2 Dermacentor albipictus | reverse complement strand
ACGAGGAAAATATTGCCGGGCACGGGCCAGTGTGTAACAGCTGAAAGCGAGTTTTCTACAGGCAGCGTTTATTTGTTCTTTCCAGTGCAAGCGTTAAATGATTGAGCCTACTGTGTCTTAGCTCAATTCGCATGGCTTCGTTGGTTTGCGTGTGTGCGTCGGAGAAAGAATAACGAGCCAGTCCTCTTGCCCTACGAGCTGAGCGCCCGTCGTGTCCCTCGTCTAGCCTGCGGTTGTTGCAAGCCACCACCGTGCGATTCACAATTGTGTAACTCTTTTGAGCGACGCAAATGAATGCTAAGGTGAGATTAGCTAGTTAACTTTCGCTAGAACCGAGCTCACTGCGTTGTATTCAAACGGACGAGGGTGCGCGCGGTGGACACCGAGGCGCGTGCTGTTTTCATTGATGCTGTTGTTTGTGATACTTGTGTACAGGGTCACAGTGGGATTTCTTATTAGCGCGCTATAGGTGATAAGCAGTTGGTTCGATGCCTACGTGGCTCTTCTTGCAAGCCAATGCACTCCTTAGTTGACCAGAACAAGCGGAAAATAAAATAGAGGAGCAGAGCGGCGAAGTGTGCTTACTGAGACAGAAATATGCTTGCACAGTGCAGACTCACTTTCTCTCGTTATTTCTATACGACTGGCTCTTTCGTCATGCGTGCGTGTAGGTGATGCTGGGCGACCCTTGTTCGCGCCATATACTTAGATCGGTCAGGAAGCGGGCGCTGGACATGCGCTGTATTTAAAGAAAACAAAACTTTTTCGAGCGACGTATCCGTGCATGCCACACGCCGCGCGAGCTGGGGAAAAAGAGAGAGAGGGATGGGCGATTTGAGCGGTGCATCACGTATTTGTCGAACTCTTCGCCGCCAGAGGGAGCCGCCTGTCCTACATACGAACATTTGTCCTTGTGGCAGCTTATGTCCGGCGTATTACGCGCTGTAAGGCGGTTGCGTAATGGCATGGACGCGCCAAAGTGCACAAGACTACCTCTTGCCGCTGCATCCCTGGAATTTCGTGTATGTGCAAGCTGCTGTACAGAAAGATTCCGAATTCGAACCGGCTCCCTCACTCGTGGCACATGTATTGGCACGCGAAGGTAAGAGAAACTGACACACGCCGGCCGTCGTCATTGCACGGATTTCGCATTCGTGTTGCGCTTAATGAAAGCCAAGCTCGCGCCTATTATTTTACATTTGTCCCACGAAGCCGCCGGGAAATAGCAACGTGAGGTGATGGCCAAACAAGTCAACAAATGGGGAAGGAACAGTCAGAGAAAATGTACGGGCCCCTTGCTTTGAAGAAGCGTGGCACCATTGGTTTATTTCTTTTCGCTTGTCTATGTTTGGATTACTACTGCGAAGTCACTGGCATGTGCGTGCAAAGGGCATAGCCGAGGACCAAGCAAGGCGTACACAGTGATGTGTACGCCTCTCATGACAACAACGGGTTGTCATGAGAGAACTACTGCAGCCATGTAAACAAGGTTCTTGTTGCATGTGAGAAAGAAATGTCTGGTGGTGCTGTGACGTTCCTTTTTTCTTTTTTTTTTCCTTCCATAATGCTCGAGTACTGGCAGGTTAAGAGGTACAAAGTTTCATATCTCAACAATACAAAGCGGTACCGCGATCGTGTGAGCTGCACACAACTACTCACGGAAGTTTTGTCTAAAAATTTTTATCCCACCGAAAACGCCTGTAACGTCTACGAAGGTATTGTAAAAGCCATACTCACACATGACTGGTATATCTCATCGAGGCGTGTAAATTGTGTTCCCTTTATACATATCGCCTTGTGCAATTAACAGAATTTCCAAATCCAGTTCCATCGCTGTGTGACGGAGCCTTCAAGCGCACAGTGGAA
Source organism: Dermacentor albipictus (assembly GCF_038994185.2). Lineage (NCBI taxonomy): Eukaryota > Metazoa > Arthropoda > Arachnida > Ixodida > Ixodidae > Dermacentor > Dermacentor albipictus. The sequence continues at coordinate 31,259 of NW_027225969.1, read as the reverse complement.
CTGTTTTTTCTCTCTTCCATTTCACAGTTTTCCACACTCACTGAGAAAATAAAAAAAAAAGAATATTAAGAAAGAGGCAGAGCTCGGCATCAGTTGAAAATTGCACTGTTGCAGGCGCGGCCTTTGAACATCTTCGTTTACACGCAATTAGGCGCACCAAATTCGGTGCATTAGTTGGCGAGGAAATACATTTCTCCCGGCGGCTGCCGAGCTGGAGCTTCGCTATAAGATGACAACAACGCCGTCGATCCTGTGGCGAAGTTGCGTGCGTGAATGAAATCGAAAAAGCTAGCTGACGAAATGTAGGCACTGTATAGAGCAAAGTGTTGCGTTTCATGAGTGTTTGTCAAAACATGGGTGTCCCTTGCAAGTGCGAAAACTGTGTGCCGAATGCGTGGCACGGGGAAGCCGCGCTTGGGATCGCGCCTGCGAAGCGTTGGTTGATGCTACCTTGACATATTGTTTAAGGACCCTTCATACACACGGAAGTACCGCTTGCCTGTCCATAGTTTTGAGGCCCCAATTAGTTGCCCATGTCTCCTAACGCGCGTTCAACACCTGTCAATATTGTATTCCAAATTCGCTCTTAGAGCGGAAGTACATCGTTTTCCCTGCAACTCTCAAGTGGTGCTGGTAGTCCGTACGTGAGTTTGTCGTTAATCTTGCGAGGCGCATGCGTTCTTCTATGCGTGGACGGCAAAGTGCGGTACTGGAGTGTCTGCACATGCGAGACGGTTTGCCTCCGAGTGCGGCCAAAACACGACGTTGTTGCCCCTCGAGAAGGCACCGTGGCGCGCACTTGTAGTTCGTGAAACGAGCATCAGCATGATCAAATCAAGGCAGTGGACAAGCAGTAATGTACCCTAAACCTGCCACCCATCTCCGTCGCGCGGAGATCGCGATAACAGCTCCGATGGCGTTGGGCGTGGAGCGCTAACCACTGTCGAGATCAGTGGTGTGGTCTCACACTCGGCACTGGCAATTCGCGACGCGCGGCGGTATAAGCGAGATTGTGGTGTTGGCTGAAACGGAAGAGAACAGCGCGGCATGCTGTCGTGTTTAAACTCAATTAAACCGCCTGCGAATGTGCTTTCCTTAGCCGCGAACAGGGCGGCCGCGCGAAAACGTGCCTCCTCCAGCATCCTGGCGAACGGCGGCGGCGTGCGCACCGCCCGAGACGGCTGCGCTGGCGCTGGCCAATCGGCGGGTGACTTGGAGAGGAGAAGAGTAGTGCGGCGAAGCACGACGCGCGCGGCGCAGGGGTCATTTTCACTCCGGCAGTCGACGACTTCGGACGCTCGCTCCGTTCGCCATGGCCAGGACCAAGCAAACCGCCCGTAAGAGCACCGGTGGGAAGGCTCCGCGTAAGCAGCTTGCTACCAAGGCTGCTCGCAAGAGTGCACCTGCCACAGGAGGGGTTAAGAAACCGCATCGCTACAGGCCTGGGACCGTGGCCCTTCGTGAAATTCGCCGCTACCAGAAGTCGACCGAACTTCTCATCCGCAAGCTGCCGTTCCAGCGCTTGGTGAGGGAAATCGCTCAGGATTTCAAGACCGACCTCCGATTCCAGAGTTCGGCTGTGATGGCCCTTCAGGAGGCCAGCGAGGCCTACCTGGTCGGTCTCTTCGAGGACACCAACCTGTGCGCCATCCACGCCAAGCGCGTTACCATCATGCCGAAGGACATCCAGCTGGCCCGGCGCATCCGTGGCGAGCGCGCCTAAGTTCGGCCGCTGTCTGCGCCGCAGCCTCGGTCGGTCAGGCAAGCAACACAAAACGGTCCTTCTCAGGACCACCTACATGTTTGCTTCGGCCACGGGAGCACGCGAGACCACGTACTCCAACCGTACCCTCTCGGTCTGTCTGTTCTGTTGTTGTTTTTTTATTATTAATATTTGTGCGTGTGTGTCTGTGGTGGGCTGCCGGTGCGAGGTGTTGCCTCGTTTGGTATGCATATGGTAAGTATTGCGCGCGCTCGAGCACGAACAAGAAGAGAGAGGAAAATAAAAAAAAGAAACAAAATGCGCGTTCGTTGCGAAACGGTTCGCGCATTCATGCGAAGAAGCCGCGCCCCAAAACGAAATTAACGCGGCCGATGTTGCGTGCAAGCTTTCGTGTATTGGAATGCCATGCGTGCGTTTGTTCACGTTCCTCATGCATACCTGCCTGGCTCATAAGTAAGTGCATGCTGGTTGCGGATATGGCCCATTTGTTGTTTGTTTTTAAGGGCCCATATCACAGTCCACTACGCGAATTGCAGTGAGGCTCGTGCCTGTGCGCCCCCGGACACCCTGAAGCTCGCTTTCTATCTACATTCGTGCACTGACATGCCAGCTAGCTAGCAGCAGCAGCAGCGTCAGTTCAAGAGTGGGCACGGTTGCGATAATTCAAACAGAGGGAAACGGGCGCAGAGAACGGGATTGCCAAGCAAAACCCTGCCGTCACACGCATTTCGGTGGTCCTGACAAGGACCGTTGGGTTGTGCGACGAGCGCGACTGTAGTCCGGCGGCTGGGAGCTCGCTTACGCCTTCTTCTCGGTCTTCTTTGGGAGAAGCACAGCTTGGATGTTGGGCAAGACGCCGCCCTGCGCGATCGTCACGCCGGAGAGCAGCTTGTTCAGCTCCTCGTCGTTGCGGATGGCGAGCTGCAGGTGGCGGGGGATGATCCTGGTCTTCTTGTTGTCACGAGCCGCGTTGCCAGCGAGCTCGAGCACTTCGGCAGCCAGGTACTCGAGGACGGCCGCGAGGTAGACGGGAGCGCCCGCTCCGACGCGCTCGGCGTAGTTTCCCTTGCGCAGGAGACGGTGGATACGGCCCACGGGGAACTGGAGACCCGCGCGGCTGGAACGCGTCTTGCTCTTGCCCTTCGCCTTGCCGCCTTTGCCGCGTCCGGACATGCTGGTGCTGTTGCTGAGACTGAGGACGAAACAACGACTTGCACAGTCGCGATCGGTGAGCGATTTGAGCCGTGCTCGTAGCGCCTTCGCCGCTCTCGCCGCCGCCGGTCCCAAAGGAAAGCGCGAGCGAGCACGAGGGAGAGGGAGAGAAGCCGCGCGGACCAATGGCGAGCGCGGCAATGCGAGGTCCCGTCAACACCACCCTCCCGCCATAAAAGCGCGGCGCACGCGACCGGTCGCGCGTATTCCGATCTCGTTTGTTCGGCTACTGACACTGCCGCGATGCCTCCCCAGCCCAGCGGTAAGGCCGTGAAGAAGGCCGGCAAGGCGCAGAAGAACGTGCGCGCCACCGACAAGAAGAAGAAGAAGCGCCGCAGGAAGGAGAGCTTCTCCATCTATATCTACAAGGTGCTGAAGCAGGTGCACCCGGACACTGGAGTCTCCAGCAAGGCCATGTCTATCATGAACAGCTTCGTGAACGACATCTTCGAGCGTATCGCCGCGGAGTCGTCCCGTCTGGCTCACTACAACAAGCGCTCGACCATCACGAGCCGGGAGATCCAGACGGCCGTGCGTCTGCTGTTGCCCGGTGAGCTGGCCAAACACGCCGTGTCCGAGGGCACCAAAGCCGTCACCAAGTACACCAGCTCCAAGTAGGCGACCGAGCGCTCGTCCGCGCAGCCAACACCCAACGGCTCTTCTCAGAGCCACCCAAGGTGTCTGCATTGGCATTGGGATGTAGCGAGAATCTCGACAATTCCGTCCGTTCCCTCTGTTTGACGCTTCCTCGTTTGCAAACGCCAGGCGCGCGCTGTTTGCGTTCTCGTTGTGACAGCGCGTGCGCTGAAAGATTTGTAGCAGAAACGCACAGAACGCCATGCGCTCAGCACAACAACACACACACAAAAAGGGACTCTCACGCGCCGATAGGGCCATTTTACTCCGCATTGGCTGCTTCAACACAGCGCAGCGGATGTCTCGCCATTCAGTTCCGTTTGCCAGAACTGCACTGCTGGCGTTGATGAAACTCTCGCACACGTACTTCTCGACTGCGCCGCATATATCTCAGCTCGTGAAATCCTAATCGACGCCCAGGACTCCCCATAGCCCGTCCCGAGGACTTTCTGTTTCCTAGGGGTCTTGCGGGTTTACTCAAAAGAGCCTTCCCAGCTCTCATTGATTTCTTTGAGTCGTCGAACCTTACCACGCGGCCATCGGCGCCGTTTCACGCTTCTTTTCTTCACGGCCTTACGCTCGTCCTCTCCCGTATTTGTTTCTCTTCACTCCTTTATTCGCCTTACCCTCCCCCGTGCAGTACTGTTGAGGTGACCTCCTAAGCGAGAGACTGTTGCGGTACTGCACTCTTCTCTTCTTTTACCAGTTCAACGTCACTTACTACTACTTCTTGTTTACAAACACGCGGCGCGCGCTGTCGGACAGCGCGTGTGCTACAACTTTTGTAGCAGAGCCGCACAGGAAGCCATGGGCTCAGCACAACAACACGCACAAAGCAAGTATGGGATGGGGCGCGTGAGGCGACTCTGCGCGAGCGGCCACGTTCGCCTGCACTAATTACCACGGCGCGTGTTTCACACACCTAGGACGATGAGGCGGTCGTTGCTGCACATTTACTTAATTCTGGTGTAGCGTAACTTTTAAAAGCAGGCAGCCCTCATCCCTCTTTTGTTTTTTTCACGCTTTATGTCTTCTCTTGTTTCGACGCGCTTTTAAAAGCGGGTCCTGAGGTGTGCCTTCATGGCTGCTAGAATGCCCTCTCGGCGGCCGCCCGCACGTAGGCAGCAGTGCTCCGGACTGAAATTCAGAGCCGCGCCATGCCAGTGCCGCATCGCTGTAGCAGTGGCTGGCGAGCGGAAATGGGTTAGCACGTTCACGAAGCAGCAGTGCGTAAGGGATATTTTACACTGTTATTACAAATGTATGTGTGAGTGGCTTTAAAAGGGGGAAAAGGAAGAGATAAGTACAGCGCTGTTACTGCCTCTCGTGCGAGGGCACCTTCACGGCGCTGTACGGGTGAGGGGAAAGGGATAAGAAAGGGTAGTGAAGAAAACAGAGTATAAAAGTGAATTATTACAAATGTAAGCTCTCCGCACACTTACATAGCTAGCGGTTTCGCGCGCGCCCTGCGTATAGCTGCCTTCGTACGGGGCGACGGGAGAGGGAGGAGGTCGGAGCGCCGTCAACAATGCCCTCTCTCTCTTCCGTCCCCTAGAATGCTGAATTGGGCTCGCGCGCGCGTCTTACGCTGGTTTCGGTGACGTTATCTGCGAGGCTACGTAAGCTATCGCGACGAAATTTGACGGTCGTGTAGGCACCAGTGAGCGGTGCCGGCGTGCGAAATTTGAAACGCCTGAGGCGAAGAGAGCATGAACGCGCCCTGTTTTGCGACTAGTGATCAAGGGAACGATGTTGGCGTGGCTGAGTTTGAAGTTGTGCGCACGGTGTGCTTTGCGGCAATGACCAGAGTGCACTTGCAAGCGTATCCGAGCTACCGGTGAACAGAACGAGTAATCATAATTACGAGAACACAATAAACTTGTTCCTGGGGCGCGACACGAGCAGTGAGTGCGTGCAGCATAGGACAATAACGTTGTTGACACGTTCATTTATTTATTTTTTTTTTTTCTCTTGGCGCGTCGAGCAAAAGAAGAAGTGAGGCGGGTTGAACATCAGCAGTCAGAGGTGCCAAAGAGAAACAACATGAGAAAAAAAAAAAAAAAAAGTAAGCTCCGCGATTGTGTTACGAAGCCACTTGTCTCGAACTCAGTGCGTGGCCTAAGAAGGGCTCAGTGCAGCCACCCGCGACTCACTCGCGAAGAGAGGCCGCGCTGCCCGTGAGCCAATCGGCGCGCGTTTCGCCTCCTCGCCCTCTTTTTTGCGGCGCGGCTTCCTCGCTCGGTCGCGGCGCAGGGACTCGGCATTCGCTCTCCTGACTCGCTTCGAAGCAGCAGCAACAGCCGAGATGTCTGGACGTGGCAAGGGCGGCAAGGGGCTCGGCAAGGGTGGCGCGAAGCGTCATCGTAAGGTGTTGCGTGACAACATCCAAGGCATCACCAAGCCTGCCATCCGTCGCCTCGCTCGCCGTGGTGGTGTCAAGCGTATCTCTGGCCTGATCTACGAGGAGACACGCGGTGTGCTCAAGGTGTTCCTCGAGAACGTGATCCGGGACGCCGTCACCTACACTGAGCACGCCAAGCGCAAGACCGTGACCGCCATGGACGTGGTGTATGCCCTCAAGCGTCAGGGCCGCACCCTCTACGGTTTCGGAGGCTAAGCAGCACGCGTGCGCGCCGTCGTCTGCAAGCAGCGCATCAGCTCCTCTGAAGAACCCAACAGCCCTCTTCAGGGCTACCCACCTGGTGCTTCGGCAGTGACGCGCAGGATTTGCGATCTCCTGCTCCGTTAGCCCTCTTTTGCATGCCATTATCTCGCATTCGGCCGCACGAGACGCGCGGTGAACTTGGGTCAGGTGAGCGAGCGCAACCGCATGTATTTGCAAGGCGTGGTAGCATTGCTTTTCGCCCTCGCAAGGCGAGCTTTGCTCGATTGCATTTGCGCTCGCCACTGTGTGCTGTGTTGCTCCCATTTCAGTCGCCGTCAGTCTGTCCGAGTTGCGACGTGGCGGTCGTTCGTGCAGCTCAGTTGTCGCCTTTGGTTGGACCCTGGTAGAGGCAACCAGAGTGGAATGATGATTAAAAGCAAGAGGTAATCATAAGCTCGTCGATGCGCATTTTGTCGCTTTGAAGTGGCTCGCTTCCTCTACTCCCTTGGAGAAGAGTACGAGCCGCGCGGCAGCGGGCGCATTTCAGTTAGGTAAGTTTTATATTTGACAAAGATAGCTCATGTGGGTACGCAACAAAGCAAAGCACGAGGAAAATATTGCCGGGCACGGGCCAGTGTGTAACAGCTGAAAGCGAGTTTTCTACAGGCAGCGTTTATTTGTTCTTTCCAGTGCAAGCGTTAAATGATTGAGCCTACTGTGTCTTAGCTCAATTCGCATGGCTTCGTTGGTTTGCGTGTGTGCGTCGGAGAAAGAATAACGAGCCAGTCCTCTTGCCCTACGAGCTGAGCGCCCGTCGTGTCCCTCGTCTAGCCTGCGGTTGTTGCAAGCCACCACCGTGCGATTCACAATTGTGTAACTCTTTTGAGCGACGCAAATGAATGCTAAGGTGAGATTAGCTAGTTAACTTTCGCTAGAACCGAGCTCACTGCGTTGTATTCAAACGGACGAGGGTGCGCGCGGTGGACACCGAGGCGCGTGCTGTTTTCATTGATGCTGTTGTTTGTGATACTTGTGTACAGGGTCACAGTGGGATTTCTTATTAGCGCGCTATAGGTGATAAGCAGTTGGTTCGATGCCTACGTGGCTCTTCTTGCAAGCCAATGCACTCCTTAGTTGACCAGAACAAGCGGAAAATAAAATAGAGGAGCAGAGCGGCGAAGTGTGCTTACTGAGACAGAAATATGCTTGCACAGTGCAGACTCACTTTCTCTCGTTATTTCTATACGACTGGCTCTTTCGTCATGCGTGCGTGTAGGTGATGCTGGGCGACCCTTGTTCGCGCCATATACTTAGATCGGTCAGGAAGCGGGCGCTGGACATGCGCTGTATTTAAAGAAAACAAAACTTTTTCGAGCGACGTATCCGTGCATGCCACACGCCGCGCGAGCTGGGGAAAAAGAGAGAGAGGGATGGGCGATTTGAGCGGTGCATCACGTATTTGTCGAACTCTTCGCCGCCAGAGGGAGCCGCCTGTCCTACATACGAACATTTGTCCTTGTGGCAGCTTATGTCCGGCGTATTACGCGCTGTAAGGCGGTTGCGTAATGGCATGGACGCGCCAAAGTGCACAAGACTACCTCTTGCCGCTGCATCCCTGGAATTTCGTGTATGTGCAAGCTGCTGTACAGAAAGATTCCGAATTCGAACCGGCTCCCTCACTCGTGGCACATGTATTGGCACGCGAAGGTAAGAGAAACTGACACACGCCGGCCGTCGTCATTGCACGGATTTCGCATTCGTGTTGCGCTTAATGAAAGCCAAGCTCGCGCCTATTATTTTACATTTGTCCCACGAAGCCGCCGGGAAATAGCAACGTGAGGTGATGGCCAAACAAGTCAACAAATGGGGAAGGAACAGTCAGAGAAAATGTACGGGCCCCTTGCTTTGAAGAAGCGTGGCACCATTGGTTTATTTCTTTTCGCTTGTCTATGTTTGGATTACTACTGCGAAGTCACTGGCATGTGCGTGCAAAGGGCATAGCCGAGGACCAAGCAAGGCGTACACAGTGATGTGTACGCCTCTCATGACAACAACGGGTTGTCATGAGAGAACTACTGCAGCCATGTAAACAAGGTTCTTGTTGCATGTGAGAAAGAAATGTCTGGTGGTGCTGTGACGTTCCTTTTTTCTTTTTTTTTTTCCTTCCATAATGCTCGAGTACTGGCAGGTTAAGAGGTACAAAGTTTCATATCTCAACAATACAAAGCGGTACCGCGATCGTGTGAGCTGCACACAACTACTCACGGAAGTTTTGTCTAAAAATTTTTATCCCACCGAAAACGCCTGTAACGTCTACGAAGGTATTGTAAAAGCCATACTCACACATGACTGGTATATCTCATCGAGGCGTGTAAATTGTGTTCCCTTTATACATATCGCCTTGTGCAATTAACAGAATTTCCAAATCCAGTTCCATCGCTGTGTGACGGAGCCTTCAAGCGCACAGTGGAACTGTTTTTTCTCTCTTCCATTTCACAGTTTTCCACACTCACTGAGAAAATAAAAAAAAAAGAATATTAAGAAAGAGGCAGAGCTCGGCATCAGTTGAAAATTGCACTGTTGCAGGCGCGGCCTTTGAACATCTTCGTTTACACGCAATTAGGCGCACCAAATTCGGTGCATTAGTTGGCGAGGAAATACATTTCTCCCGGCGGCTGCCGAGCTGGAGCTTCGCTATAAGATGACAACAACGCCGTCGATCCTGTGGCGAAGTTGCGTGCGTGAATGAAATCGAAAAAGCTAGCTGACGAAATGTAGGCACTGTATAGAGCAAAGTGTTGCGTTTCATGAGTGTTTGTCAAAACATGGGTGTCCCTTGCAAGTGCGAAAACTGTGTGCCGAATGCGTGGCACGGGGAAGCCGCGCTTGGGATCGCGCCTGCGAAGCGTTGGTTGATGCTACCTTGACATATTGTTTAAGGACCCTTCATACACACGGAAGTACCGCTTGCCTGTCCATAGTTTTGAGGCCCCAATTAGTTGCCCATGTCTCCTAACGCGCGTTCAACACCTGTCAATATTGTATTCCAAATTCGCTCTTAGAGCGGAAGTACATCGTTTTCCCTGCAACTCTCAAGTGGTGCTGGTAGTCCGTACGTGAGTTTGTCGTTAATCTTGCGAGGCGCATGCGTTCTTCTATGCGTGGACGGCAAAGTGCGGTACTGGAGTGTCTGCACATGCGAGACGGTTTGCCTCCGAGTGCGGCCAAAACACGACGTTGTTGCCCCTCGAGAAGGCACCGTGGCGCGCACTTGTAGTTCGTGAAACGAGCATCAGCATGATCAAATCAAGGCAGTGGACAAGCAGTAATGTACCCTAAACCTGCCACCCATCTCCGTCGCGCGGAGATCGCGATAACAGCTCCGATGGCGTTGGGCGTGGAGCGCTAACCACTGTCGAGATCAGTGGTGTGGTCTCACACTCGGCACTGGCAATTCGCGACGCGCGGCGGTATAAGCGAGATTGTGGTGTTGGCTGAAACGGAAGAGAACAGCGCGGCATGCTGTCGTGTTTAAACTCAATTAAACCGCCTGCGAATGTGCTTTCCTTAGCCGCGAACAGGGCGGCCGCGCGAAAACGTGCCTCCTCCAGCATCCTGGCGAACGGCGGCGGCGTGCGCACCGCCCGAGACGGCTGCGCTGGCGCTGGCCAATCGGCGGGTGACTTGGAGAGGAGAAGAGTAGTGCGGCGAAGCACGACGCGCGCGGCGCAGGGGTCATTTTCACTCCGGCAGTCGACGACTTCGGACGCTCGCTCCGTTCGCCATGGCCAGGACCAAGCAAACCGCCCGTAAGAGCACCGGTGGGAAGGCTCCGCGTAAGCAGCTTGCTACCAAGGCTGCTCGCAAGAGTGCACCTGCCACAGGAGGGGTTAAGAAACCGCATCGCTACAGGCCTGGGACCGTGGCCCTTCGTGAAATTCGCCGCTACCAGAAGTCGACCGAACTTCTCATCCGCAAGCTGCCGTTCCAGCGCTTGGTGAGGGAAATCGCTCAGGATTTCAAGACCGACCTCCGATTCCAGAGTTCGGCTGTGATGGCCCTTCAGGAGGCCAGCGAGGCCTACCTGGTCGGTCTCTTCGAGGACACCAACCTGTGCGCCATCCACGCCAAGCGCGTTACCATCATGCCGAAGGACATCCAGCTGGCCCGGCGCATCCGTGGCGAGCGCGCCTAAGTTCGGCCGCTGTCTGCGCCGCAGCCTCGGTCGGTCAGGCAAGCAACACAAAACGGTCCTTCTCAGGACCACCTACATGTTTGCTTCGGCCACGGGAGCACGCGAGACCACGTACTCCAACCGTACCCTCTCGGTCTGTCTGTTCTGTTGTTGTTTTTTTATTATTAATATTTGTGCGTGTGTGTCTGTGGTGGGCTGCCGGTGCGAGGTGTTGCCTCGTTTGGTATGCATATGGTAAGTATTGCGCGCGCTCGAGCACGAACAAGAAGAGAGAGGAAAATAAAAAAAAGAAACAAAATGCGCGTTCGTTGCGAAACGGTTCGCGCATTCATGCGAAGAAGCCGCGCCCCAAAACGAAATTAACGCGGCCGATGTTGCGTGCAAGCTTTCGTGTATTGGAATGCCATGCGTGCGTTTGTTCACGTTCCTCATGCATACCTGCCTGGCTCATAAGTAAGTGCATGCTGGTTGCGGATATGGCCCATTTGTTGTTTGTTTTTAAGGGCCCATATCACAGTCCACTACGCGAATTGCAGTGAGGCTCGTGCCTGTGCGCCCCCGGACACCCTGAAGCTCGCTTTCTATCTACATTCGTGCACTGACATGCCAGCTAGCTAGCAGCAGCAGCAGCGTCAGTTCAAGAGTGGGCACGGTTGCGATAATTCAAACAGAGGGAAACGGGCGCAGAGAACGGGATTGCCAAGCAAAACCCTGCCGTCACACGCATTTCGGTGGTCCTGACAAGGACCGTTGGGTTGTGCGACGAGCGCGACTGTAGTCCGGCGGCTGGGAGCTCGCTTACGCCTTCTTCTCGGTCTTCTTTGGGAGAAGCACAGCTTGGATGTTGGGCAAGACGCCGCCCTGCGCGATCGTCACGCCGGAGAGCAGCTTGTTCAGCTCCTCGTCGTTGCGGATGGCGAGCTGCAGGTGGCGGGGGATGATCCTGGTCTTCTTGTTGTCACGAGCCGCGTTGCCAGCGAGCTCGAGCACTTCGGCAGCCAGGTACTCGAGGACGGCCGCGAGGTAGACGGGAGCGCCCGCTCCGACGCGCTCGGCGTAGTTTCCCTTGCGCAGGAGACGGTGGATACGGCCCACGGGGAACTGGAGACCCGCGCGGCTGGAACGCGTCTTGCTCTTGCCCTTCGCCTTGCCGCCTTTGCCGCGTCCGGACATGCTGGTGCTGTTGCTGAGACTGAGGACGAAACAACGACTTGCACAGTCGCGATCGGTGAGCGATTTGAGCCGTGCTCGTAGCGCCTTCGCCGCTCTCGCCGCCGCCGGTCCCAAAGGAAAGCGCGAGCGAGCACGAGGGAGAGGGAGAGAAGCCGCGCGGACCAATGGCGAGCGCGGCAATGCGAGGTCCCGTCAACACCACCCTCCCGCCATAAAAGCGCGGCGCACGCGACCGGTCGCGGAGTTCCTTCTGCGCCTCGGACCTGTTCGAACGTCTCCGATCGAACTCACCAACCAACCTCCATGCCGCCCGTGTGCTGCACCTACGACCGCGCTTTCGAGCGTAGCCCTTTTTAGGGCTCCCAAGGGTGCACACGCAGTCGGAGGTACCTTCGTCCAGGGCTTCTTTCCACTGCACTGAGGATGTCCGTCTCCGACAACCCAGTGCAGGGGCCACGCGGCCCCACCTCAGCGCACTCGCCGGCGCTCAAACTGCTTCTTGCGGAAGCGAGACGGCAGTTTTGCGCCACCGCCGAGAACGAGGAGCAGCCTGTCGAGGCTGCAGCCCCATCCCCGAGGTTCCTACGCTCGGGAACCTGCAGGGACACTGCCCCAGTCGCAACACAGCGTCGTCGACGCGGCCGTGCTGCCCCGCACAACGACGACGACGGCGGAGACAACACCGGCAGCGAGAGCGACGACGACACCGCCAGCTCGCGCCGCTCTAGCAGCTGCCCGCCTTCCTGCTCCTACTCGTCAACCAGCGAGAGCAGCAGCGAGGACAGCCAGCTGACACTGGCCACGGACTCGGCGAGCAGCCGTTCCCCGTCACCCAGCGCCCAAGAAGAAAGGGTCGGCGCCCCCGCTACTGCTGAACCAACTGAGGAAGCCGTGCCTAATCGTACGCCGCACGAGCCCCCGGAACCGGAAGGCGCCCACGCCGAGACCGAGGCGAGCGCGCGCGCGGCGGAGAGCGATGCTCCCGAGAGCGTCTCCACGGCGCATGCGCCACCCTGCGACGTCACGGCGCACACGCAAGGCGATGCCCCGCCTCCACCCGCGGACCCTCTCCTCCCCGGCGCGAAGCAGCCGGGTAGGAAAAAAAACAGCCGGCGTAAGCGCCGGAACGTGCGGCCGGTGACCATCACCACCGTCGCTAAAACCGGCGTACGTTCAAGCGCCCCTCCTGCGGCACAAGACACCGCATCGACCAGTGAAGGACGACAAACCGTCCTTTACAGACCGCTCGGGAGGAAGGCCCATTTCCTTGCGGCATCACGCGATGCAATTGCCGCATTCCTGGCCGGTGTTTCGGGGACACATCGAGTCCGGCCGAACTTGCGACGGAACGTCGTGGCCGTCGACGCGCTGCCAGGCACGGACCTGTCTGCGCTGCTCGCCGTTCGGGTGATTTGCGACGTGCCCGTCAAGGCGAAGGCACTTATCGCCGACTCTTGCACGGGCACGCTCTTCAACGTGGACCCGGCGATCGATGGGCCTTCCATCCTTGAGGGTATCGAGAGCCGGGTGCCCGTACTCGCCGTCACCCGAAGCGGCGATGTCGCAACACTGCGATTCACAGGCAGAGACGTGCCGGAGGAGGTGCACCTGTTCAGGCAGCGCCGCATCGTGCGCCCGCAGCTACCGCGGCCGTTGCAGTGCGGTCGATGCGGCCTCTTCGGGCACGCCACAGCGACTTGCTCTCGCGACCCGCGCTGTCTCCAGTGCGCGGGGTCGCACGCGACGACCGCCTGTACCTCAAAGCGGACCCGATGCATCAACTGCCGAGGCCCGCACGAGTCGACAGAGCCACGCTGCCCCAACTGGCAGCTCGAGCGGCGGGTGGCGAGCATACTCGCGAGAACCGTTCCGCGCATCACGCGCAAACAAGCCCTGGTTCTCGCGAGGAGCAATGCCCCTGCCGCGCGGAATCAGCAGCCGGCCACCACCACAGCACAGCGCGCGCCCGAGCCACGATCATCGCCGTTGGTTCAGCCGGGCCGATCATTCCGTGACGTGCTGGCCGGCAACACAGCGCCGCAGCCAGCCGCCGAGAGCAGCTCTGCCCAGCCCCGCAGCACGACAACACCCGATGCACGTGACCTCGTCATAACGACGCTCGCGTCGGCATTGCGTGCACTTTTGGAATCGGTACCTGCCGACTCCCCAGCGCGCCACATGTGTGTGGCAGCACTGGAAATGCATGACGCCCTGATCCAGCATGGCTAGCACACCAGTGGGGCAACGGCCGCGCATTGTTCAATGGAATGTTCGTTCAATGCGCCGCCGACATCCAGAGCTGGCGGATGGGGCTCTTTCGGACGGATGCGACGTGCTTGCTTTGCAAGAAACCCACGTCCGCCCGGGAGAGCTCAATCTGCCGGGCTTCGTCAGCTACCACAGTGCTGCTGGCTGCGAACAGGCGTCATGCACGGCCATTCCGTGTACCGATTCCACTCATCCGGCTGGGCGATCTCGCGCGTCACTTTACGTACGCGCTGGGCTCCCTCAAGCCGTGGTGAGTGTGGACGATTTGCCGTGCACGGGCGTCGAGTGCGTGGCGGTGACCGTGCGAATCGGAACAACCGACACGTGCGTCGCGAGTGTTTACGCGTGCTGCGGCGGCCGCTGGGACAAGGAGGTGGTCGTCCGGCTGTCACAGCGTGTGCGCGGAGACCTTGTGATGTGCGGTGACTTCAACTCGCACAACACTGCGTGGGGTTCGCGCCACACCGACAGCAGTGGCCGGGACCTACTTGACGCCATCCAGCAGGCGGGTCTGCTGATAGCCAACACAGGCGTTATCACCTTCGCCCGTCGTGGCTGCGAGGGAAGTGTGTTGGATCTCTCGCTAGTGTCGGAACGCTGCCATTACATCTGGCGCCGCAGCCCCGACATGCGAGGGTCCGACCACTACCCCATCCACCTCGAGCCCCGCCGTGCCGCCCACCTGCCGACGCGTGCGTACAGTGTTGTGAATTGGCCGCGATTCCGGGAACTGTGTGCTACTGTGCCAGTCTCGGAGGGCGGCATGTTTTTTCAACACATCGCGCAGTGCGCGCGTGCCGCGTCGACTCGCTGTGTCGTGCCGGCCGGGACGCCCGTTCCTGACATCAAACAGCTGAACCTCCGCGCTGCGCGTCGCAGAGCCGAGAGGCTAGCGCTGCGCTCGGGCCAGCGCGAGCATTGGACTGTGTACAACCGGCTGGATGCGGTATGCCGTCGCCACGCGAAGCAGCGCCGCAACGCCAGCTGGTCCAGCCTCTGCTCGTCGCTGGAACGGGCGAGCGTGCGATCGAGCCCGTGGCGAATCCTGGGGGCGATCCTGCGGCCCCGCCTTCCACGCTGCCCCGCCCTCTCCATCGCCGTGGCGCGCGGCATCACGAACGGTCGGCTGGCCGAGCTCCTCGCTGAGACGTTCTGCCCGCCGCCCACCGTCCGTCCACCAGCGCCGCACGTGCTGCAGCCGCAACCGCACCCAAGGCGCGAGCTGCTTGCCCCGGAGCGCTACTTCCCATCGGCCGGGATCCTCGAGGACATCAGGGCGCTGTGCGAGGCTGACTTCACTATCGGTGAGCTTCGCACAGTGCTCACATCGAGGAAGCGCCGCTCAGCACCAGGTTCCGATGGCGTCACATATCAGATGCTTAGGAACCTGGATGGTGACCAGCTCCTGCTTCTGCTTGACGCATACAACCACGTCTGGCGGACCGGCAGCATCCCGGACGAGTGGAACGAGGCGGTGGTCGTCCCGCTGCTCAAGGCTGGCAAGGCAGCCAGCAATCCTGCCTCGTACCGGCCCGTTTCGCTCACCTCCGCTGCTGGCAAGGTGCTCGAGGCCATGGCGCTGCGGCGGCTCGAGTGGATCACGGCGGCGCTCGACACCTTTGCGGCGGAGCAGAGCGGCTTCCGGCGACTCCGGGCCACAGCAGACTGCCTTGCCGACGTGATCGCCACGCTGGAGACAGCGAAGCGTCGAGGCGAGGCAGGCTACCTCGTTCTCCTCGACGTCGAGAGCGCCTTCGACCGCCTGCCGCACGCCACCATCATGGACGCTCTCGATGCGCTCGGGGTGTGCGGACGAATGCGGGGCTACATTGCAGCATTCCTTGGCGGCCGGACGATGCGGGTGCGCGTTGGGGGAGCGCTCAGTCGGCCGCGTGCGGTTGTGACAGGAGTGCCGCAGGGCAGCGTGCTTAGCCCATTCCTGTTCAACCTCGCGCTGGCACGCATCCCCGACTACATTCCCCAGTTCCCGGCGCACGAGGTTCGTGTCGCAGTGTACGCGGACGACATCGCGTTGTTCGCGATCGGCCCCACCAGCGTCGGCTATGCGGTGCGTGCTTGTGTGCAGCGCGCGCTGGACGGGGTCGATGCTTACATCAGCGGCATCGGCCTCACCCTCTCGGCAGCCAAGACCAAGGCGCTCATCGTGCACCCAAAGTACGATGGGCAGTACCGCACGCCGCGCTTCACCCTCCATGGAGTGCTACTTCCGTGGGAGAAGCGGGTTCGCTACCTTGGCCTTGTCATCGACCGACGGCTGAACTGGTGTGCTGCAGTAGCTGCCCTGCGGAAAGGTGCCGCGCAGGTGGCGGGCGCTGCGCGATCCCTGCTCGCTCGTGGCCAGGGCTGCTCGCCGTCTCTCGCACTACGCCTCTACAATTCCGTGGCCTCAGCGCGGATCTTGTACGCTCTACCGCTGGCGGACCTGCAGCCAACGCAATGGAAGGTGATGGACGCGGATCACCGAGCCGTCATCCGCCAGTTCCTGTGCCTCCCGCGATCTTCACAGAGCGGCGCCACTCTCGCCGAGGCGGGGGAGACACCCATCTCTCTCCGTGCCGAGGGGCGCGCCCTCAACCACGTGGAGCGCCTACATCGCTCGCGGCACGGCCAGCAGCTGATCGGCCGGCTGCACTCTCTCCCGAGCTCCGGCATGGGTCGCCGCGCCGCCCAGTTCGCCAGCCTGGTACGGGGTGGCGCCACGTGTGCGTGGCTTGCTCCGCCCCCGCATCGAGAGCGTCGTCTGCTCGTCCGCACGACCATCCCTGGCGTTCGAGGCAAGCGCAATACAGCGCTCTGCGCCTTGCAACAAGAGACGGCTGCAGCCATCAGCGAGCAGCTGGCCGGCCGGGTGCTCGTCTTCACCGACGGCTCCGTCTTGCGGGACGGTGCTGCTGCTGCCGCGTGCGTAGCTCCTGAGATCCCCGCGCACAGTCAGTGCCGCGTTTTGAACGCGGTCTCATCTACGCACGCGGAGCTGGCGGCCATCGACTTGGCGGCCGAGCTCATTTACCAGCGGCGCATCCCTGCGGCGGCCATCCTGACGGACTCCCGTGCGGCACTACACATGCTGTCCAGAGCCGACCAGGGACCCCCGCTGATTCAGCGCCTCCTACACAAGATGCGTGGCGTTTGCGAGCAGGGATGCGACCTCGTTCTGCAGTGGGTGCCTGCCCACATCGGCATACACGGGAACGAGGAAGCGGACCGGCTCGCGAAGGCCGCACACACTGCGCCAGTGCCCCGGTCGCTCGTGGTGACTCCTTTTGACGTCGCCCGCCACACCGTGGCCATCATGCTACGAGCGAGACACCCGGACGCCCGCGTCGCCAGTGGCAAGCCGCCAAAGTTGCTGCCACGTACGGGCCTTCACCGACGAGACCGGGCGCTGCTGCTTCGCCTCCGCATCGGCTGCTACCGCACCGCGGCAAGGACACACCGCATCCAAGGTACGGGGAGCCCTCTTTGCCTCAAGTGCGCCGATGTGGAGGACTTGGAGCACGTGCTGTTACGGTGCCCTGCGTACTCTGCTCAGCGCGACGCGCTCACGAGCGCTTACCGCCGCCTCGGACTGCCGTGCGACAACACCGAGGCGCTCCTGTTCCCGGTGGCGCACTCGTCGTTGACCGGACGCGCCTTCGTGGCGCTGCTTGAATTTTTGGACGGTGCCGATCTGTACGAGCGGCTGTAGCCGCCGCGCCTTCCTGACGTACCCTTACCGCTGGGCTATCTATCACTCTTTACTCTATTTTTCTCTACTCTTTTTGTCCCTTTCCCCTCACCCGTACAGCGCCGTGGAGGTGCCCTCGCACGAGAGGCAGTAACAGCGCTGTACTTATCTCTTCCTTTTCCCCTTCTAAAACCACTCACACACGCGACCGGTCGCGCGTATTCCGATCTCGTTTGTTCGGCTACTGACACTGCCGCGATGCCTCCCCAGCCCAGCGGTAAGGCCGTGAAGAAGGCCGGCAAGGCGCAGAAGAACGTGCGCGCCACCGACAAGAAGAAGAAGAAGCGCCGCAGGAAGGAGAGCTTCTCCATCTATATCTACAAGGTGCTGAAGCAGGTGCACCCGGACACTGGAGTCTCCAGCAAGGCCATGTCTATCATGAACAGCTTCGTGAACGACATCTTCGAGCGTATCGCCGCGGAGTCGTCCCGTCTGGCTCACTACAACAAGCGCTCGACCATCACGAGCCGGGAGATCCAGACGGCCGTGCGTCTGCTGTTGCCCGGTGAGCTGGCCAAACACGCCGTGTCCGAGGGCACCAAAGCCGTCACCAAGTACACCAGCTCCAAGTAGGCGACCGAGCGCTCGTCCGCGCAGCCAACACCCAACGGCTCTTCTCAGAGCCACCCAAGGTGTCTGCATTGGCATTGGGATGTAGCGAGAATCTCGACAATTCCGTCCGTTCCCTCTGTTTGACGCTTCCTCGTTTGCAAACGCCAGGCGCGCGCTGTTTGCGTTCTCGTTGTGACAGCGCGTGCGCTGAAAGATTTGTAGCAGAAACGCACAGAACGCCATGCGCTCAGCACAACAACACACACACAAAAAGGGACTCTCACGCGCCGATAGGGCCATTTTACTCCGCATTGGCTGCTTCAACACAGCGCAGCGGATGTCTCGCCATTCAGTTCCGTTTGCCAGAACTGCACTGCTGGCGTTGATGAAACTCTCGCACACGTACTTCTCGACTGCGCCGCATATATCTCAGCTCGTGAAATCCTAATCGACGCCCAGGACTCCCCATAGCCCGTCCCGAGGACTTTCTGTTTCCTAGGGGTCTTGCGGGTTTACTCAAAAGAGCCTTCCCAGCTCTCATTGATTTCTTTGAGTCGTCGAACCTTACCACGCGGCCATCGGCGCCGTTTCACGCTTCTTTTCTTCACGGCCTTACGCTCGTCCTCTCCCGTATTTGTTTCTCTTCACTCCTTTATTCGCCTTACCCTCCCCCGTGCAGTACTGTTGAGGTGACCTCCTAAGCGAGAGACTGTTGCGGTACTGCACTCTTCTCTTCTTTTACCAGTTCAACGTCACTTACTACTACTTCTTGTTTACAAACACGCGGCGCGCGCTGTCGGACAGCGCGTGTGCTACAACTTTTGTAGCAGAGCCGCACAGGAAGCCATGGGCTCAGCACAACAACACGCACAAAGCAAGTATGGGATGGGGCGCGTGAGGCGACTCTGCGCGAGCGGCCACGTTCGCCTGCACTAATTACCACGGCGCGTGTTTCACACACCTAGGACGATGAGGCGGTCGTTGCTGCACATTTACTTAATTCTGGTGTAGCGTAACTTTTAAAAGCAGGCAGCCCTCATCCCTCTTTTGTTTTTTTCACGCTTTATGTCTTCTCTTGTTTCGACGCGCTTTTAAAAGCGGGTCCTGAGGTGTGCCTTCATGGCTGCTAGAATGCCCTCTCGGCGGCCGCCCGCACGTAGGCAGCAGTGCTCCGGACTGAAATTCAGAGCCGCGCCATGCCAGTGCCGCATCGCTGTAGCAGTGGCTGGCGAGCGGAAATGGGTTAGCACGTTCACGAAGCAGCAGTGCGTAAGGGATATTTTACACTGTTATTACAAATGTATGTGTGAGTGGCTTTAAAAGGGGGAAAAGGAAGAGATAAGTACAGCGCTGTTACTGCCTCTCGTGCGAGGGCACCTTCACGGCGCTGTACGGGTGAGGGGAAAGGGATAAGAAAGGGTAGTGAAGAAAACAGAGTATAAAAGTGAATTATTACAAATGTAAGCTCTCCGCACACTTACATAGCTAGCGGTTTCGCGCGCGCCCTGCGTATAGCTGCCTTCGTACGGGGCGACGGGAGAGGGAGGAGGTCGGAGCGCCGTCAACAATGCCCTCTCTCTCTTCCGTCCCCTAGAATGCTGAATTGGGCTCGCGCGCGCGTCTTACGCTGGTTTCGGTGACGTTATCTGCGAGGCTACGTAAGCTATCGCGACGAAATTTGACGGTCGTGTAGGCACCAGTGAGCGGTGCCGGCGTGCGAAATTTGAAACGCCTGAGGCGAAGAGAGCATGAACGCGCCCTGTTTTGCGACTAGTGATCAAGGGAACGATGTTGGCGTGGCTGAGTTTGAAGTTGTGCGCACGGTGTGCTTTGCGGCAATGACCAGAGTGCACTTGCAAGCGTATCCGAGCTACCGGTGAACAGAACGAGTAATCATAATTACGAGAACACAATAAACTTGTTCCTGGGGCGCGACACGAGCAGTGAGTGCGTGCAGCATAGGACAATAACGTTGTTGACACGTTCATTTATTTATTTTTTTTTTTTCTCTTGGCGCGTCGAGCAAAAGAAGAAGTGAGGCGGGTTGAACATCAGCAGTCAGAGGTGCCAAAGAGAAACAACATGAGAAAAAAAAAAAAAAAAAGTAAGCTCCGCGATTGTGTTACGAAGCCACTTGTCTCGAACTCAGTGCGTGGCCTAAGAAGGGCTCAGTGCAGCCACCCGCGACTCACTCGCGAAGAGAGGCCGCGCTGCCCGTGAGCCAATCGGCGCGCGTTTCGCCTCCTCGCCCTCTTTTTTGCGGCGCGGCTTCCTCGCTCGGTCGCGGCGCAGGGACTCGGCATTCGCTCTCCTGACTCGCTTCGAAGCAGCAGCAACAGCCGAGATGTCTGGACGTGGCAAGGGCGGCAAGGGGCTCGGCAAGGGTGGCGCGAAGCGTCATCGTAAGGTGTTGCGTGACAACATCCAAGGCATCACCAAGCCTGCCATCCGTCGCCTCGCTCGCCGTGGTGGTGTCAAGCGTATCTCTGGCCTGATCTACGAGGAGACACGCGGTGTGCTCAAGGTGTTCCTCGAGAACGTGATCCGGGACGCCGTCACCTACACTGAGCACGCCAAGCGCAAGACCGTGACCGCCATGGACGTGGTGTATGCCCTCAAGCGTCAGGGCCGCACCCTCTACGGTTTCGGAGGCTAAGCAGCACGCGTGCGCGCCGTCGTCTGCAAGCAGCGCATCAGCTCCTCTGAAGAACCCAACAGCCCTCTTCAGGGCTACCCACCTGGTGCTTCGGCAGTGACGCGCAGGATTTGCGATCTCCTGCTCCGTTAGCCCTCTTTTGCATGCCATTATCTCGCATTCGGCCGCACGAGACGCGCGGTGAACTTGGGTCAGGTGAGCGAGCGCAACCGCATGTATTTGCAAGGCGTGGTAGCATTGCTTTTCGCCCTCGCAAGGCGAGCTTTGCTCGATTGCATTTGCGCTCGCCACTGTGTGCTGTGTTGCTCCCATTTCAGTCGCCGTCAGTCTGTCCGAGTTGCGACGTGGCGGTCGTTCGTGCAGCTCAGTTGTCGCCTTTGGTTGGACCCTGGTAGAGGCAACCAGAGTGGAATGATGATTAAAAGCAAGAGGTAATCATAAGCTCGTCGATGCGCATTTTGTCGCTTTGAAGTGGCTCGCTTCCTCTACTCCCTTGGAGAAGAGTACGAGCCGCGCGGCAGCGGGCGCATTTCAGTTAGGTAAGTTTTATATTTGACAAAGATAGCTCATGTGGGTACGCAACAAAGCAAAGCACGAGGAAAATATTGCCGGGCACGGGCCAGTGTGTAACAGCTGAAAGCGAGTTTTCTACAGGCAGCGTTTATTTGTTCTTTCCAGTGCAAGCGTTAAATGATTGAGCCTACTGTGTCTTAGCTCAATTCGCATGGCTTCGTTGGTTTGCGTGTGTGCGTCGGAGAAAGAATAACGAGCCAGTCCTCTTGCCCTACGAGCTGAGCGCCCGTCGTGTCCCTCGTCTAGCCTGCGGTTGTTGCAAGCCACCACCGTGCGATTCACAATTGTGTAACTCTTTTGAGCGACGCAAATGAATGCTAAGGTGAGATTAGCTAGTTAACTTTCGCTAGAACCGAGCTCACTGCGTTGTATTCAAACGGACGAGGGTGCGCGCGGTGGACACCGAGGCGCGTGCTGTTTTCATTGATGCTGTTGTTTGTGATACTTGTGTACAGGGTCACAGTGGGATTTCTTATTAGCGCGCTATAGGTGATAAGCAGTTGGTTCGATGCCTACGTGGCTCTTCTTGCAAGCCAATGCACTCCTTAGTTGACCAGAACAAGCGGAAAATAAAATAGAGGAGCAGAGCGGCGAAGTGTGCTTACTGAGACAGAAATATGCTTGCACAGTGCAGACTCACTTTCTCTCGTTATTTCTATACGACTGGCTCTTTCGTCATGCGTGCGTGTAGGTGATGCTGGGCGACCCTTGTTCGCGCCATATACTTAGATCGGTCAGGAAGCGGGCGCTGGACATGCGCTGTATTTAAAGAAAACAAAACTTTTTCGAGCGACGTATCCGTGCATGCCACACGCCGCGCGAGCTGGGGAAAAAGAGAGAGAGGGATGGGCGATTTGAGCGGTGCATCACGTATTTGTCGAACTCTTCGCCGCCAGAGGGAGCCGCCTGTCCTACATACGAACATTTGTCCTTGTGGCAGCTTATGTCCGGCGTATTACGCGCTGTAAGGCGGTTGCGTAATGGCATGGACGCGCCAAAGTGCACAAGACTACCTCTTGCCGCTGCATCCCTGGAATTTCGTGTATGTGCAAGCTGCTGTACAGAAAGATTCCGAATTCGAACCGGCTCCCTCACTCGTGGCACATGTATTGGCACGCGAAGGTAAGAGAAACTGACACACGCCGGCCGTCGTCATTGCACGGATTTCGCATTCGTGTTGCGCTTAATGAAAGCCAAGCTCGCGCCTATTATTTTACATTTGTCCCACGAAGCCGCCGGGAAATAGCAACGTGAGGTGATGGCCAAACAAGTCAACAAATGGGGAAGGAACAGTCAGAGAAAATGTACGGGCCCCTTGCTTTGAAGAAGCGTGGCACCATTGGTTTATTTCTTTTCGCTTGTCTATGTTTGGATTACTACTGCGAAGTCACTGGCATGTGCGTGCAAAGGGCATAGCCGAGGACCAAGCAAGGCGTACACAGTGATGTGTACGCCTCTCATGACAACAACGGGTTGTCATGAGAGAACTACTGCAGCCATGTAAACAAGGTTCTTGTTGCATGTGAGAAAGAAATGTCTGGTGGTGCTGTGACGTTCCTTTTTTCTTTTTTTTTTTCCTTCCATAATGCTCGAGTACTGGCAGGTTAAGAGGTACAAAGTTTCATATCTCAACAATACAAAGCGGTACCGCGATCGTGTGAGCTGCACACAACTACTCACGGAAGTTTTGTCTAAAAATTTTTATCCCACCGAAAACGCCTGTAACGTCTACGAAGGTATTGTAAAAGCCATACTCACACATGACTGGTATATCTCATCGAGGCGTGTAAATTGTGTTCCCTTTATACATATCGCCTTGTGCAATTAACAGAATTTCCAAATCCAGTTCCATCGCTGTGTGACGGAGCCTTCAAGCGCACAGTGGAACTGTTTTTTCTCTCTTCCATTTCACAGTTTTCCACACTCACTGAGAAAATAAAAAAAAAAGAATATTAAGAAAGAGGCAGAGCTCGGCATCAGTTGAAAATTGCACTGTTGCAGGCGCGGCCTTTGAACATCTTCGTTTACACGCAATTAGGCGCACCAAATTCGGTGCATTAGTTGGCGAGGAAATACATTTCTCCCGGCGGCTGCCGAGCTGGAGCTTCGCTATAAGATGACAACAACGCCGTCGATCCTGTGGCGAAGTTGCGTGCGTGAATGAAATCGAAAAAGCTAGCTGACGAAATGTAGGCACTGTATAGAGCAAAGTGTTGCGTTTCATGAGTGTTTGTCAAAACATGGGTGTCCCTTGCAAGTGCGAAAACTGTGTGCCGAATGCGTGGCACGGGGAAGCCGCGCTTGGGATCGCGCCTGCGAAGCGTTGGTTGATGCTACCTTGACATATTGTTTAAGGACCCTTCATACACACGGAAGTACCGCTTGCCTGTCCATAGTTTTGAGGCCCCAATTAGTTGCCCATGTCTCCTAACGCGCGTTCAACACCTGTCAATATTGTATTCCAAATTCGCTCTTAGAGCGGAAGTACATCGTTTTCCCTGCAACTCTCAAGTGGTGCTGGTAGTCCGTACGTGAGTTTGTCGTTAATCTTGCGAGGCGCATGCGTTCTTCTATGCGTGGACGGCAAAGTGCGGTACTGGCATGTCTGCACATGCGAGACGGTTTGCCTCCGAGTGCGGCCAAAACACGACGTTGTTGCCCCTCGAGAAGGCACCGTGGCGCGCACTTGTAGTTCGTGAAACGAGCATCAGCATGATCAAATCAAGGCAGTGGACAAGCAGTAATGTACCCTAAACCTGCCACCCATCTCCGTCGCGCGGAGATCGCGATAACAGCTCCGATGGCGTTGGGCGTGGAGCGCTAACCACTGTCGAGATCAGTGGTGTGGTCTCACACTCGGCACTGGCAATTCGCGACGCGCGGCGGTATAAGCGAGATTGTGGTGTTGGCTGAAACGGAAGAGAACAGCGCGGCATGCTGTCGTGTTTAAACTCAATTAAACCGCCTGCGAATGTGCTTTCCTTAGCCGCGAACAGGGCGGCCGCGCGAAAACGTGCCTCCTCCAGCATCCTGGCGAACGGCGGCGGCGTGCGCACCGCCCGAGACGGCTGCGCTGGCGCTGGCCAATCGGCGGGTGACTTGGAGAGGAGAAGAGTAGTGCGGCGAAGCACGACGCGCGCGGCGCAGGGGTCATTTTCACTCCGGCAGTCGACGACTTCGGACGCTCGCTCCGTTCGCCATGGCCAGGACCAAGCAAACCGCCCGTAAGAGCACCGGTGGGAAGGCTCCGCGTAAGCAGCTTGCTACCAAGGCTGCTCGCAAGAGTGCACCTGCCACAGGAGGGGTTAAGAAACCGCATCGCTACAGGCCTGGGACCGTGGCCCTTCGTGAAATTCGCCGCTACCAGAAGTCGACCGAACTTCTCATCCGCAAGCTGCCGTTCCAGCGCTTGGTGAGGGAAATCGCTCAGGATTTCAAGACCGACCTCCGATTCCAGAGTTCGGCTGTGATGGCCCTTCAGGAGGCCAGCGAGGCCTACCTGGTCGGTCTCTTCGAGGACACCAACCTGTGCGCCATCCACGCCAAGCGCGTTACCATCATGCCGAAGGACATCCAGCTGGCCCGGCGCATCCGTGGCGAGCGCGCCTAAGTTCGGCCGCTGTCTGCGCCGCAGCCTCGGTCGGTCAGGCAAGCAACACAAAACGGTCCTTCTCAGGACCACCTACATGTTTGCTTCGGCCACGGGAGCACGCGAGACCACGTACTCCAACCGTACCCTCTCGGTCTGTCTGTTCTGTTGTTGTTTTTTTATTATTAATATTTGTGCGTGTGTGTCTGTGGTGGGCTGCCGGTGCGAGGTGTTGCCTCGTTTGGTATGCATATGGTAAGTATTGCGCGCGCTCGAGCACGAACAAGAAGAGAGAGGAAAATAAAAAAAAGAAACAAAATGCGCGTTCGTTGCGAAACGGTTCGCGCATTCATGCGAAGAAGCCGCGCCCCAAAACGAAATTAACGCGGCCGATGTTGCGTGCAAGCTTTCGTGTATTGGAATGCCATGCGTGCGTTTGTTCACGTTCCTCATGCATACCTGCCTGGCTCATAAGTAAGTGCATGCTGGTTGCGGATATGGCCCATTTGTTGTTTGTTTTTAAGGGCCCATATCACAGTCCACTACGCGAATTGCAGTGAGGCTCGTGCCTGTGCGCCCCCGGACACCCTGAAGCTCGCTTTCTATCTACATTCGTGCACTGACATGCCAGCTAGCTAGCAGCAGCAGCAGCGTCAGTTCAAGAGTGGGCACGGTTGCGATAATTCAAACAGAGGGAAACGGGCGCAGAGAACGGGATTGCCAAGCAAAACCCTGCCGTCACACGCATTTCGGTGGTCCTGACAAGGACCGTTGGGTTGTGCGACGAGCGCGACTGTAGTCCGGCGGCTGGGAGCTCGCTTACGCCTTCTTCTCGGTCTTCTTTGGGAGAAGCACAGCTTGGATGTTGGGCAAGACGCCGCCCTGCGCGATCGTCACGCCGGAGAGCAGCTTGTTCAGCTCCTCGTCGTTGCGGATGGCGAGCTGCAGGTGGCGGGGGATGATCCTGGTCTTCTTGTTGTCACGAGCCGCGTTGCCAGCGAGCTCGAGCACTTCGGCAGCCAGGTACTCGAGGACGGCCGCGAGGTAGACGGGAGCGCCCGCTCCGACGCGCTCGGCGTAGTTTCCCTTGCGCAGGAGACGGTGGATACGGCCCACGGGGAACTGGAGACCCGCGCGGCTGGAACGCGTCTTGCTCTTGCCCTTCGCCTTGCCGCCTTTGCCGCGTCCGGACATGCTGGTGCTGTTGCTGAGACTGAGGACGAAACAACGACTTGCACAGTCGCGATCGGTGAGCGATTTGAGCCGTGCTCGTAGCGCCTTCGCCGCTCTCGCCGCCGCCGGTCCCAAAGGAAAGCGCGAGCGAGCACGAGGGAGAGGGAGAGAAGCCGCGCGGACCAATGGCGAGCGCGGCAATGCGAGGTCCCGTCAACACCACCCTCCCGCCATAAAAGCGCGGCGCACGCGACCGGTCGCGCGTATTCCGATCTCGTTTGTTCGGCTACTGACACTGCCGCGATGCCTCCCCAGCCCAGCGGTAAGGCCGTGAAGAAGGCCGGCAAGGCGCAGAAGAACGTGCGCGCCACCGACAAGAAGAAGAAGAAGCGCCGCAGGAAGGAGAGCTTCTCCATCTATATCTACAAGGTGCTGAAGCAGGTGCACCCGGACACTGGAGTCTCCAGCAAGGCCATGTCTATCATGAACAGCTTCGTGAACGACATCTTCGAGCGTATCGCCGCGGAGTCGTCCCGTCTGGCTCACTACAACAAGCGCTCGACCATCACGAGCCGGGAGATCCAGACGGCCGTGCGTCTGCTGTTGCCCGGTGAGCTGGCCAAACACGCCGTGTCCGAGGGCACCAAAGCCGTCACCAAGTACACCAGCTCCAAGTAGGCGACCGAGCGCTCGTCCGCGCAGCCAACACCCAACGGCTCTTCTCAGAGCCACCCAAGGTGTCTGCATTGGCATTGGGATGTAGCGAGAATCTCGACAATTCCGTCCGTTCCCTCTGTTTGACGCTTCCTCGTTTGCAAACGCCAGGCGCGCGCTGTTTGCGTTCTCGTTGTGACAGCGCGTGCGCTGAAAGATTTGTAGCAGAAACGCACAGAACGCCATGCGCTCAGCACAACAACACACACACAAAAAGGGACTCTCACGCGCCGATAGGGCCATTTTACTCCGCATTGGCTGCTTCAACACAGCGCAGCGGATGTCTCGCCATTCAGTTCCGTTTGCCAGAACTGCACTGCTGGCGTTGATGAAACTCTCGCACACGTACTTCTCGACTGCGCCGCATATATCTCAGCTCGTGAAATCCTAATCGACGCCCAGGACTCCCCATAGCCCGTCCCGAGGACTTTCTGTTTCCTAGGGGTCTTGCGGGTTTACTCAAAAGAGCCTTCCCAGCTCTCATTGATTTCTTTGAGTCGTCGAACCTTACCACGCGGCCATCGGCGCCGTTTCACGCTTCTTTTCTTCACGGCCTTACGCTCGTCCTCTCCCGTATTTGTTTCTCTTCACTCCTTTATTCGCCTTACCCTCCCCCGTGCAGTACTGTTGAGGTGACCTCCTAAGCGAGAGACTGTTGCGGTACTGCACTCTTCTCTTCTTTTACCAGTTCAACGTCACTTACTACTACTTCTTGTTTACAAACACGCGGCGCGCGCTGTCGGACAGCGCGTGTGCTACAACTTTTGTAGCAGAGCCGCACAGGAAGCCATGGGCTCAGCACAACAACACGCACAAAGCAAGTATGGGATGGGGCGCGTGAGGCGACTCTGCGCGAGCGGCCACGTTCGCCTGCACTAATTACCACGGCGCGTGTTTCACACACCTAGGACGATGAGGCGGTCGTTGCTGCACATTTACTTAATTCTGGTGTAGCGTAACTTTTAAAAGCAGGCAGCCCTCATCCCTCTTTTGTTTTTTTCACGCTTTATGTCTTCTCTTGTTTCGACGCGCTTTTAAAAGCGGGTCCTGAGGTGTGCCTTCATGGCTGCTAGAATGCCCTCTCGGCGGCCGCCCGCACGTAGGCAGCAGTGCTCCGGACTGAAATTCAGAGCCGCGCCATGCCAGTGCCGCATCGCTGTAGCAGTGGCTGGCGAGCGGAAATGGGTTAGCACGTTCACGAAGCAGCAGTGCGTAAGGGATATTTTACACTGTTATTACAAATGTATGTGTGAGTGGCTTTAAAAGGGGGAAAAGGAAGAGATAAGTACAGCGCTGTTACTGCCTCTCGTGCGAGGGCACCTTCACGGCGCTGTACGGGTGAGGGGAAAGGGATAAGAAAGGGTAGTGAAGAAAACAGAGTATAAAAGTGAATTATTACAAATGTAAGCTCTCCGCACACTTACATAGCTAGCGGTTTCGCGCGCGCCCTGCGTATAGCTGCCTTCGTACGGGGCGACGGGAGAGGGAGGAGGTCGGAGCGCCGTCAACAATGCCCTCTCTCTCTTCCGTCCCCTAGAATGCTGAATTGGGCTCGCGCGCGCGTCTTACGCTGGTTTCGGTGACGTTATCTGCGAGGCTACGTAAGCTATCGCGACGAAATTTGACGGTCGTGTAGGCACCAGTGAGCGGTGCCGGCGTGCGAAATTTGAAACGCCTGAGGCGAAGAGAGCATGAACGCGCCCTGTTTTGCGACTAGTGATCAAGGGAACGATGTTGGCGTGGCTGAGTTTGAAGTTGTGCGCACGGTGTGCTTTGCGGCAATGACCAGAGTGCACTTGCAAGCGTATCCGAGCTACCGGTGAACAGAACGAGTAATCATAATTACGAGAACACAATAAACTTGTTCCTGGGGCGCGACACGAGCAGTGAGTGCGTGCAGCATAGGACAATAACGTTGTTGACACGTTCATTTATTTATTTTTTTTTTTCTCTTGGCGCGTCGAGCAAAAGAAGAAGTGAGGCGGGTTGAACATCAGCAGTCAGAGGTGCCAAAGAGAAACAACATGAGAAAAAAAAAAAAAAAAAGTAAGCTCCGCGATTGTGTTACGAAGCCACTTGTCTCGAACTCAGTGCGTGGCCTAAGAAGGGCTCAGTGCAGCCACCCGCGACTCACTCGCGAAGAGAGGCCGCGCTGCCCGTGAGCCAATCGGCGCGCGTTTCGCCTCCTCGCCCTCTTTTTTGCGGCGCGGCTTCCTCGCTCGGTCGCGGCGCAGGGACTCGGCATTCGCTCTCCTGACTCGCTTCGAAGCAGCAGCAACAGCCGAGATGTCTGGACGTGGCAAGGGCGGCAAGGGGCTCGGCAAGGGTGGCGCGAAGCGTCATCGTAAGGTGTTGCGTGACAACATCCAAGGCATCACCAAGCCTGCCATCCGTCGCCTCGCTCGCCGTGGTGGTGTCAAGCGTATCTCTGGCCTGATCTACGAGGAGACACGCGGTGTGCTCAAGGTGTTCCTCGAGAACGTGATCCGGGACGCCGTCACCTACACTGAGCACGCCAAGCGCAAGACCGTGACCGCCATGGACGTGGTGTATGCCCTCAAGCGTCAGGGCCGCACCCTCTACGGTTTCGGAGGCTAAGCAGCACGCGTGCGCGCCGTCGTCTGCAAGCAGCGCATCAGCTCCTCTGAAGAACCCAACAGCCCTCTTCAGGGCTACCCACCTGGTGCTTCGGCAGTGACGCGCAGGATTTGCGATCTCCTGCTCCGTTAGCCCTCTTTTGCATGCCATTATCTCGCATTCGGCCGCACGAGACGCGCGGTGAACTTGGGTCAGGTGAGCGAGCGCAACCGCATGTATTTGCAAGGCGTGGTAGCATTGCTTTTCGCCCTCGCAAGGCGAGCTTTGCTCGATTGCATTTGCGCTCGCCACTGTGTGCTGTGTTGCTCCCATTTCAGTCGCCGTCAGTCTGTCCGAGTTGCGACGTGGCGGTCGTTCGTGCAGCTCAGTTGTCGCCTTTGGTTGGACCCTGGTAGAGGCAACCAGAGTGGAATGATGATTAAAAGCAAGAGGTAATCATAAGCTCGTCGATGCGCATTTTGTCGCTTTGAAGTGGCTCGCTTCCTCTACTCCCTTGGAGAAGAGTACGAGCCGCGCGGCAGCGGGCGCATTTCAGTTAGGTAAGTTTTATATTTGACAAAGATAGCTCATGTGGGTACGCAACAAAGCAAAGCACGAGGAAAATATTGCCGGGCACGGGCCAGTGTGTAACAGCTGAAAGCGAGTTTTCTACAGGCAGCGTTTATTTGTTCTTTCCAGTGCAAGCGTTAAATGATTGAGCCTACTGTGTCTTAGCTCAATTCGCATGGCTTCGTTGGTTTGCGTGTGTGCGTCGGAGAAAGAATAACGAGCCAGTCCTCTTGCCCTACGAGCTGAGCGCCCGTCGTGTCCCTCGTCTAGCCTGCGGTTGTTGCAAGCCACCACCGTGCGATTCACAATTGTGTAACTCTTTTGAGCGACGCAAATGAATGCTAAGGTGAGATTAGCTAGTTAACTTTCGCTAGAACCGAGCTCACTGCGTTGTATTCAAACGGACGAGGGTGCGCGCGGTGGACACCGAGGCGCGTGCTGTTTTCATTGATGCTGTTGTTTGTGATACTTGTGTACAGGGTCACAGTGGGATTTCTTATTAGCGCGCTATAGGTGATAAGCAGTTGGTTCGATGCCTACGTGGCTCTTCTTGCAAGCCAATGCACTCCTTAGTTGACCAGAACAAGCGGAAAATAAAATAGAGGAGCAGAGCGGCGAAGTGTGCTTACTGAGACAGAAATATGCTTGCACAGTGCAGACTCACTTTCTCTCGTTATTTCTATACGACTGGCTCTTTCGTCATGCGTGCGTGTAGGTGATGCTGGGCGACCCTTGTTCGCGCCATATACTTAGATCGGTCAGGAAGCGGGCGCTGGACATGCGCTGTATTTAAAGAAAACAAAACTTTTTCGAGCGACGTATCCGTGCATGCCACACGCCGCGCGAGCTGGGGAAAAAGAGAGAGAGGGATGGGCGATTTGAGCGGTGCATCACGTATTTGTCGAACTCTTCGCCGCCAGAGGGAGCCGCCTGTCCTACATACGAACATTTGTCCTTGTGGCAGCTTATGTCCGGCGTATTACGCGCTGTAAGGCGGTTGCGTAATGGCATGGACGCGCCAAAGTGCACAAGACTACCTCTTGCCGCTGCATCCCTGGAATTTCGTGTATGTGCAAGCTGCTGTACAGAAAGATTCCGAATTCGAACCGGCTCCCTCACTCGTGGCACATGTATTGGCACGCGAAGGTAAGAGAAACTGACACACGCCGGCCGTCGTCATTGCACGGATTTCGCATTCGTGTTGCGCTTAATGAAAGCCAAGCTCGCGCCTATTATTTTACATTTGTCCCACGAAGCCGCCGGGAAATAGCAACGTGAGGTGATGGCCAAACAAG
>NW_027225968.1:0-33147 GCF_038994185.2 Dermacentor albipictus | reverse complement strand
TGCTTAAAACGCGTTTTGGCACAAATCCATGTGCGGGTTCTAAAAAGAGCAGCATTGGCATGCTTTTCACGTCGTTTGGTAGAAATCCACACGCGCGTTCTGCCAAAAGCGTCATTTGCATGCAAATCGTGTGGTTTTGCAGAAAACTGCAATCTCGTCTACCAAAAGTGTCGTATTCATGCTTAAAACGCGTTTTGGCACAAATTCATGTGCGGGTTCTAAAAAGAGCAGCATTGCCATGCTTTTCACGTCGTTTGGTAGAAATCCACACGCGCGTTCTGCCAAAAGCGTCATTTGCATGCATATCGTGTGGTTTTGCAGAAAACTGCATCCTCGTCTACCAAAAGTGTCGTATTCATGCTTAAAACGCGTTTTGGCACAAATCCATGTGCGGGTGCTAAAAAGAGCAGCATTGGCATGTTTTCACGTCGTTTGGTAGAAATCCACACGCGCGTTCTGCCAAAAGCGTCATTTGCATGCATATCGTGTGGTTTTGCAGAAAACTGCAATCTCGTCTACCAAAAGTGTCGTATTCATGCTTAAAACGCGTTTTGGCACAAATTCATGTGCGGGTTCTAAAAAGAGCAGCATTGCCATGCTTTTCACGTCGTTTGGTAGAAATCCACACGCGCGTTCTGCCAAAAGCGTCATTTGCATGCATATCGTGTGGTTTTGCAGAAAACTGCATCCTCGTCTACCAAAAGTGTCGTATTCATGCTTAAAACGCGTTTTGGCACAAATCCATGTGCGGGTTCTAAAAAGAGCAGCATTGGCATGCTTTTCACGTCGTTGGTAGAAATCCACACGCGCGTTCTGCCAAAAGCGTCATTTGCATGCAAATCGTGTGGTTTTGCAGAAAACTGCATCCTCGTCTACCAAAAGTGTCGTATTCATGCTTAAAACGCGTTTTGGCACAAATCCATGTGCGGGTTCTAAAAGAGCAGCATTGGCATGCTTTTCACGTCGTTTGGTAGAAATCCACACGCGCGTTCTGCCAAAAGCGTCATTTGCATGCATATCGTGTGGTTTTGCAGAAAACTGCATCCTCGTCTACCAAAAGTGTCGTATTCATGCTTAAAACGCGTTTTGGCACAAATCCATGTGCGGGTGCTAAAAAGAGCAGCATTGGCATGCTTTTCACGTCGTTTGGTAGAAATCCACACGCGCGTTCTGCCAAAAGCGTCATTTGCATGCATATCGTGTGGTTTTGCAGAAAACTGCATCCTCGTCTACCAAAAGTGTCGTATTCATGCTTAAAACGCGTTTTGGCACAAATCCATGTGCGGGTGCTAAAAAGAGCAGCATTGGCATGCTTTTCACGTCGTTTGGTAGAAATCCACACGCGCGTTCTGCCAAAAGCGTCATTTGCATGCAAATCGTGTGGTTTTGCAGAAAACTGCAATCTCGTCTACCAAAAGTGTCGTATTCATGCTTAAAACGCGTTTTGGCACAAATCCATGTGCGGGTTCTAAAAAGAGCAGCATTGGCATGCTTTTCACGTCGTTTGGTAGAAATCCACACGCGCGTTCTGCCAAAAGCGTCATTTGCATGCATATCGTGTGGTTTTGCAGAAAACTGCATCCTCGTCTACCAAAAGTTGCGTCTTCATGCTTAAAACGCATTTTGGCACAAATCCATGTGCGGGTTCTAAAAAGAGCTGCATTGGCATGCTTTTCACGTCGTTTGGTAGAAATCCACACGGGCGTTCTGCCAAAAGCACCATTTGCATGCATATCGTGTGGTTGTGCAGAAAACTGCATACTCGTCTACCAAAAGTGTCATATTCATGCTTAAAACGCGTTTTGCCACAAATCCATGTGCGGGTTCTAAAAAGAGCTGCATTGGCATGCTTTTCACGTCGTTTGGTAGAAATCCACACGGGCGTTCTGCCAAAAGCACCATTTGCATGCATATCGTGTGGTTTTGCAGAAAACTGCATCCTCGTCTACCAAAAGTTGCATATTCATGCTTAAAACGCGTTTTGGCACAAATCCATGTGCGGGTGCTAAAAAGAGCAGCATTGGCATGCTTTTCACGTCGTTTGGTAGAAATCCACACGCGCGTTCTGCCAAAAGCGTCATTTGCATGCATATCGTGTGGTTTTGCAGAAAACTGCAGCCTCGTCTACCAAAAGTAGCGTATTCATGCTTAAAACGCGTTTTGGCACAAATCCATGTGCGGGTGCTAAAAAGAGCAGCAATGGCATGCTTTTCACGTCGTTTGGTAGAAATCCACACGCGCGTTCTGCCAAATGCACCATTTGCATGCATATCGTGTAGTTTTGCAGAAAACTGCATACTCGTCTACCAAAAGTGTCATATTCATGCTTAAAACGCATTTTGGCACAAATCCATGTGCGGGTTCTAAAAAGAGCAGCATTGGCATGTATTTCACGTCGTTTGGTAGAAATCCACAGGCGCGTTCTGCCAAAAGCACCATTGCATGCATATCGTGTGGTTTTGCAGAAAACTGCATCCTCGTCTACCAAAAGTGTCATATTCATGCTTAAAACGCATTTTGGCACAAATCCATGTGCGGGTTCTAAAAAGAGCAGCATTGGCATGCTTTTCACGTCGTTTGGTAGAAATCCACACGCGCGTTCTGCCAAAAGCACCATTTGCATGCATATCGTGTGGTTGTGCAGAAAACTGCATACTCGTCTACCAAAAGTGTCATATTCATGCTTAAAACGCGTTTTGGCACAAATCGATGTGCGGGTTCTAAAAAGAGCAGCATTGGCATGCTTTTCACGTCGTTTGGTAGAAATCCACACGCGCGTTCTGCCAAAAGCACCATTTGCATGCATATCGTGTGGTTTTGCAGAAAACTGCAACCTCGTCTACCAAAAGTGTCATATTCATGCTTAAAACGGGTTTTGGCACAAATCCATGTGCGGGTTCTAAAAAGAGCAGCATTGGCATGCTTTTCACGTCGTTTGGTAGAAATCCACACGCGCGTTCTGCCAGAAGCATCATTTGCATGCATATCGTGTGGTTTTGCAGAAAACTGCATCCTCGTCTACCAAAAGTTGCATATTCATGCTTAAAACGCGTTTTGGCACAAATCCATGTGCGGGTGCTAAAAAGAGCAGCATTGGCATGCTTTTCACGTCGTTTGGTAGACATCCACACGCGCGTTCTGCCAAAAGCGTCATTTGCATGCATATCGTGTGGTTTTGCAGAAAACTGCATCCTCGTCTACCAAAAGTTGCGTCTTCATGCTTAAAACGCATTTTGGCACAAATCCATGTGCGGGTTCTAAAAAGAGCTGCATTGGCATGCTTTTCACGTCGTTTGGTAGAAATCCACACGGGCGTTCTGCCAAAAGCACCATTTGCATGCATATCGTGTGGTTGTGCAGAAAACTGCATACTCGTCTACCAAAAGTGTCATATTCATGCTTAAAACGCGTTTTGCCACAAATCCATGTGCGGGTTCTAAAAAGAGCTGCATTGGCATGCTTTTCACGTCGTTTGGTAGAAATCCACACGGGCGTTCTGCCAAAAGCACCATTTGCATGCATATCGTGTGGTTTTGCAGAAAACTGCATCCTCGTCTACCAAAAGTTGCGTATTCATGCTTAAAACGCGTTTTGGCACAAATCCATGTGCGGGTGCTAAAAAGAGCAGCATTGGCATGCTTTTCACGTCGTTTGGTAGAAATCCACACGCGCGTTCTGCCAAAAGCGTCATTTGCATGCATATCGTGTGGTTTTGCAGAAAACTGCATCCTCGTCTACCAAAAGTAGCGTATTCATGCTTAAAACGCGTTTTGGCACAAATCCATGTGCGGGTGCTAAAAAGAGCAGCAATGGCATGCTTTTCACGTCGTTTGGTAGAAATCCACACGCGCGTTCTGCCAAAAGCACCATTTGCATGCATATCGTGTAGTTTTGCAGAAAACTGCATACTCGTCTACCAAAAGTGTCATATTCATGCTTAAAACGCGTTTTGGCACAAATCCATGTGCGGGTTCTAAAAAGAGCAGCATTGGCATGCATTTCACGTCGTTTGGTAGAAATCCACACGCGCGTTCTGCCAAAAGCACCATTTGCATGCATATCGTGTGGTTTTGCAGAAAACTGCATCCTCGTCTACCAAAAGTTGCGTATTCATGCCTAAAACGCGTTTTGGCACAAATCCATGTGCGGGTGCTAAAAAGAGCAGCATTGGCATGCTTTTCACGTCGTTTGGTAGAAATCCACACGGGCGTTCTGCCAAAAGCACCATTTGCATGCATATCGTGTGGTTGTGCAGAAAACTGCATACTCGTCTACCAAAAGTGTCATATTCATGCTTAAAACGCGTTTTGGCACAAATCGATGTGCGGGTTCTAAAAAGAGCAGCATTGGCATGCTTTTCACGTCGTTTGGTAGAAATCCACACGCGCGTTCTGCCAAAAGCACCATTTGCATGCATATCGTGTGGTTGTGCAGAAAACTGCATACTCGTCTACCAAAAGTGTCATATTCATGGTTAAAACGCGTTTTGGCACAAATCGATGTGCGGGTTCTAAAAAGAGCAGCATTGGCATGCTTTTCACGTCGTTTGGTAGAAATCCACACGCGCGTTCTGCCAAAAGCACCATTTGCATGCATATCGTGTGGTTTTGCAGAAAACTGCATCCTCGTCTACCAAAAGTTGCATATTCATGCTTAAAACGCGTTTTGGCACAAATCCATGTGCGGGTGCTAAAAAGAGCAGCATTGGCATGCTTTTCACGTCGTTTGGTAGAAATCCACACGCGCGTTCTGCCAAAAGCGTCATTTGCATGCATATCGTGTGGTTTTGCAGAAAACTGCATCCTCGTCTACCAAAAGTTGCGTCTTCATGCTTAAAACGCATTTTGGCACAAATCCATGTGCGGGTTCTAAAAAGAGCTGCATTGGCATGCTTTTCACGTCGTTTGGTAGAAATCCACACGGGCGTTTTGCCAAAAGCACCATTTGCATGCATATCGTGTGGTTGTGCAGAAAACTGCATACTCGTCTACCAAAAGTGTCATATTCATGCTTAAAACGCGTTTTGCCACAAATCCATGTGCGGGTTCTAAAAAGAGCTGCATTGGCATGCTTTTCACGTCGTTTGGTAGAAATCCACACGGGCGTTCTGCCAAAAGCACCATTTGCATGCATATCGTGTGGTTTTGCAGAAAACTGCATCCTCGTCTACCAAAAGTTGCATATTCATGCTTAAAACGCGTTTTGGCACAAATCCATGTGCGGGTGCTAAAAAGAGCAGCATTGGCATGCTTTTCACGTCGTTTGGTAGAAATCCACACGCGCGTTCTGCCAAAAGCGTCATTTGCATGCATATCGTGTGGTTTTGCAGAAAACTGCATCCTCGTCTACCAAAAGTAGCGTATTCATGCTTAAAACGCGTTTTGGCACAAATCCATGTGCGGGTGCTAAAAAGAGCAGCAATGGCATGCTTTTCACGTCGTTTGGTAGAAATCCACACGCGCGTTCTGCCAAAAGCACCATTTGCATGCATATCGTGTAGTTTTGCAGAAAACTGCATACTCGTCTACCAAAAGTGTCATATTCATGCTTAAAACGCGTTTTGGCACAAATCCATGTGCGGGTTCTAAAAAGAGCAGCATTGGCATGCATTTCACGTCGTTTGGTAGAAATCCACACGCGCGTTCTGCCAAAAGCACCATTTGCATGCATATCGTGTGGTTTTGCAGAAAACTGCATCCTCGTCTACCAAAAGTTGCGTATTCATGCCTAAAACGCGTTTTGGCACAAATCCATGTGCGGGTGCTAAAAAGAGCAGCATTGGCATGCTTTTCACGTCGTTTGGTAGAAATCCACACGGGCGTTCTGCCAAAAGCACCATTTGCATGCATATCGTGTGGTTGTGCAGAAAACTGCATACTCGTCTACCAAAAGTGTCATATTCATGCTTAAAACGCGTTTTGGCACAAATCGATGTGCGGGTTCTAAAAAGAGCAGCATTGGCATGCTTTTCACGTCGTTTGGTAGAAATCCACACGCGCGTTCTGCCAAAAGCGTCATTTGCATGCATATCGTGTGGTTTTGCAGAAAACTGCATCCTCGTCTACCAAAAGTTGCGTATTCATGCTTAAAACGTGTTTTGGCACAAATCCATGTGCGGGTGCTAAAAAGAGCAGCATTGGCATGCTTTTCACGTCGTTTGGTAGAAATCCACACGCGCGTTCTGCCAAAAGCACCATTTGCATGCATATCGTGTAGTTTTGCAGAAAACTGCATACTCGTCTACCAAAAGTGTCATATTCATGCTTAAAACGCGTTTTGGCACAAATCCGTGTGCGGGTTCTAAAAACAGCAGCATTGACATGCTTTTCACGTCGTTTGGTAGAAATCCACACGCGCGTTCTGCCAAAAGCACCATTTGCATGCATATCGTGTGGTTTTGCAGAAAACTGCATCCTCGTCTACCAAAAGTGTCATATTCATGCTTAAAACGCATTTTGGCACAAATCCATGTGCGGGTTCTAAAAAGAGCAGCATTGGCATGCTTTTCACGTCGTTTGGTAGAAATCCACACGCGCGTTCTGCCAAAAGCACCATTTGCATGCATATCGTGTGGTTTTGCAGAAAACTGCATCCTCGTCTACCAAAAGTGTGATATTCATGCTTAAAACGCGTTTTGGCACAAATCCATGTGCGGGTTCTAAAAAGAGCAGCATTGGCATGCTTTTCACGTCGTTTGGTAGAAATCCACACGCGCATTCTGCCAAAAGCACCATTTGCATGCATATCGTGTGGTTTTGCAGAAAACTGCATCCTCGTCTACCAAAAGTGTCATATTCATGCTTAAAACGGGTTTTGGCACAAATCCATGTGCGGGTTCTAAAAAGAGCAGCATTGGCATGCTTTTCACGTCGTTTGGTAGAAATCCACACGCGCGTTCTGCCAAAAGCACCATTTGCATGCATATCGTGTGGTTTTGCAGAAAACTGCATCCTCGTCTACCAAAAGTTGCATATTCATGCTTAAAACGCGTTTTGGCACAAATCCATGTGCGGGTGCTAAAAAGAGCAGCATTGGCATGCTTTTCACGTCGTTTGGTAGAAATCCACACGCGCGTTCTGCCAAAAGCGTCATTTGCATGCATATCGTGTGGTTTTGCAGAAAACTGCATCATCGTCTACCAAAAGTTGCGTATTCATGCTTAAAACGCGTTTTGGCACAAATCCATGTGCGGGTGCGAAAAAGAGCAGCATTGGCATGCTTTTCACGTCGTTTGGTAGAAATCCACACGCGCGTTCTGCCAAAAGCACCATTTGCATGCATATCGTGAAGTTTTGCAGAAAACTGCATACTCGTCTACCAAAAGTTGCAGATTCATGCTTAAAACGCGTTTTGGCACAAATCCATGTTCGGGTGCTAAAAAGAGCAGCATTGGCATGCTTTTCACGTCGTTTGGTAGAAATCCACACGCGCGTTCTGCCAAAAGCGTCATTTGCATGCATATCGTGTGGTTTTGCAGAAAACTGCATCCTCGTCTACCAAAAGTTGCGTATTCATGCTTAAAACGCGTTTTGGCACAAATCCATGTGCGGGTGCTAAAAAGAGCAGCATTGGCATGCTTTCCACGTCGTTTGGTAGAAATCCACACGCGCGTTCTGCCAAAAGCACCATTTGCATGCATATCGTGTAGTTTTGCAGAAAACTGCATACTCGTCTACCAAAAGTGTCATATTCATGCTTAAAACGCGTTTTGGCACAAATCCGTGTGCGGGTTCTAAAAAGAGCAGCATTGGCATGCTTTTCACGTCGTTTGGTAGAAATCCACACGCGCGTTCTGCCAAAAGCACCATTTGCATGCATATCGTGTAGTTTTGCAGAAAACTGCATACTCGTCTACCAAAAGTGTCATATTCATGCTTAAAACGCATTTTGGCACAAATCCATGTGCGGGTTCTAAAAGGAGCAGCATTGGCATGCTTTTCACGTCGTTTGGTAGAAATCCACACGCGCGTTCTGCCAAAAGCACCATTTGCATGCATATCTGTGGTTTTGCAGAAAACTGCATCCTCGTCTACCAAAAGTGTCATATTCATGCTTAAAACGCATTTTGGCACAAATGCATGAGCGGGTTCTAAAAAGAGCAGCATTGGCATGCTTTTCACGTCGTTTGGTAGAAATCCACACGCGCGTTCTGCCAAAAGCACCATTTGGATGCATATCGTGTGGTTTTGCAGAAAACTGCATCCTCGTCTACCAAAAGTTGCATATTCATGCCTAAAACGCGTTTTGGCACAAATCCATGTGCGGGTGCTAAAAAGAGCAGCATTGGCATGGTTTTCACGTCGTTTGGTAGAAATCCACACGCGCGTTCTGCCAAAAGCGTCATTTGCATGCATATCGTGTGGTTTTGCAGAAAACTGCATCCTCGTCTACCAAAAGTTGCGTATTCATGCTTAAAACGCGTTTTGGCACAAATCCATGTGCGGGTGCTAAAAAGAGCAGCATTGGCATGCTTTTCACGTCGTTTGGTAGAAATCCACACGCGCGTTCTGCCAAAAGCACCATTTGCATGCATATCGTGTAGTTTTGCAGAAAACTGCATACTCGTCTACCAAAAGTGTCATATTCATGCTTAAAACGCGTTTTGGCACAAATCCGTGTGCGGGTTCTAAAAAGAGCAGCATTGGCATGCTTTTCACGTCGTTTGGTAGAAATCCACACGCGCGTTCTGCCAAAAGCACCATTTGCATGCATATCGTGTAGTTTTGCAGAAAACTGCATACTCGTCTACCAAAAGTGTCATATTCATGCTTAAAACGCATTTTGGCACAAATCCATGTGCGGGTTCTAAAAAGAGCAGCATTGGCATGCTTTTCACGTCGTTTGGTAGAAATCCACACGCGCGTTCTGCCAAAAGCACCATTTGCATGCATATCGTGTGGTTTTGCAGAAAACTGCATCCTCGTCTACCTAAAGTGTCATATTCATGCTTAAAACGCGTTTTGGCACAAATCCATGTGCGGGTTCTAAAAAGAGCAGCATTGGCATGCTTTTCACGTCGTTTGGTAGAAATCCACACGCGCGTTCTGCCAAAAGCACCATTTGCATGCATATCGTGTAGTTTTGCAGAAAACTGCATACTCGTCTACCAAAAGTGTCATATTCATGCTTAAAACGCGTTTTGGCACAAATCCGTGTGCGGGTTCTAAAAAGAGCAGCATTGGCATGCTTTTCACGTCGTTTGGTAGAAATCCACACGGGCGTTCTGCCAAAAGCACCATTTGCATGCATATCGTGTGGTTGTGCAGAAAACTGCATACTCGTCTACCAAAAGTGTCATATTCATGCTTAAAACGCGTTTTGCCACAAATCGATGTGCGGGTTCTAAAAAGAGCAGCATTGGCATTCTTTTCACGTCGTTTGGTAGAAATCCACACGCGCGTTCTGCCAAAAGCACCATTTGCATGCATATCGTGTGGTTTTGCAGAAAACTGCATCCTCGTCTACCAAAAGTTGCATATTCATGCTTAAAACGCGTTTTGGCACAAATCCATGTGCGGGTGCTAAAAAGAGCTGCATTGGCATGCTTTTCACGTCGTTTGGTAGAAATCCACACGCGCGTTCTGCCAAAAGCGTCATTTGCATGCATATCGTGTGGTTTTGCAGAAAACTGCATCCTCGTCTACCAAAAGTTGCGTATTCATGCTTAAAACGCGTTTTGGCACAAATCCATGTGCGGGTGCTAAAAAAAGCAGCAATGGCATGCTTTTCACGTCGTTTGGTAGAAATCCACACGCGCGTTCTGCCAAAAGCACCATTTGCATGCATATCGTGTAGTTTTGCAGAAAACTGCATACTCGTCTACCAAAAGTGTCATATTCATGCTTAAAACGCGTTTTGGCACAAATCCATGTGCGGGTTCTAAAAAGAGCAGCATTGGCATGCATTTCACGTCGGTTGGTAGAAATCCACAACGCGCGTTCTGCCAAAAGCACCATTTGCATGCATATCGTGTGGTTTTGCAGAAAACTGCATCCTCGTCTACCAAAAGTTGCGTATTCATGCTTAAAACGCGTTTTGGCACAAATCCATGTGCGGGTGCTAAAAAGAGCAGCATTGGCATGCTTTTCACGTCGTTTGGTAGAAATCCACACGGGCGTTCTGCCAAAAGCACCATTTGCATGCATATCGTGTGGTTGTGCAGAAAACTGCATACTCGTCTACCAAAAGTGTCATATTCATGCTTAAAACGCGTTTTGGCACAAATCGATGTGCGGGTTCTAAAAAGAGCAGCATTGGCATGCTTTTCACGTCGTTTGGTAGAAATCCACACGCGCGTTC
Source organism: Dermacentor albipictus (assembly GCF_038994185.2). Taxonomy (NCBI): domain Eukaryota; kingdom Metazoa; phylum Arthropoda; class Arachnida; order Ixodida; family Ixodidae; genus Dermacentor; species Dermacentor albipictus. The sequence continues at coordinate 22,848 of NW_027225968.1, read as the reverse complement.
TGCCAAAAGCACCATTTGCATGCATATCGTGTGGTTTTGCAGAAAACTGCATCCTCGTCTACCAAAAGTTGCATATTCATGCTTAAAACGCGTTTTGGCACAAATCCATGTGCGGGTGCTAAAAAGAGCAGCATTGGCATGCTTTTCACGTCGTTTGGTAGAAATCCACACGCGCGTTCTGCCAAAAGCGTCATTTGCATGCATATCGTGTGGTTTTGCAGAAAACTGCATCCTCGTCTACCAAAAGTGTCATATTCATGCTTAAAACGGGTTTTGGCACAAATCCATGTGCGGGTTCTAAAAAGAGCAGCATTGGCATGCTTTTCACGTCGTTTGGTAGAAATCCACACGCGCGTTCTGCCAAAAGCATCATTTGCATGCATATCGTGTGGTTTTGCAGAAAACTGCATCCTCGTCTACCAAAAGTTGCATATTCATGCTTAAAACGCGTTTTGGCACAAATCCATGTGCGGGTGCTAAAAAGAGCAGCATTGGCATGCTTTTCACGTCGTTTGGTAGAAATCCACACGCGCGTTCTGCCAAAAGCGTCATTTGCATGCATATCGTGTGGTTTTGCAGAAAACTGCATCCTCGTCTACCAAAAGTTGCGTATTCATGCTTAAAACGCGTTTTGGCACAAATCCATGTGCGGGTGCTAAAAAGAGCAGCATTGGCATGCTTTTCACGTCGTTTGGTAGAAATCCACACGCGCGTTCTGCCAAAAGCACCATTTGCATGCATATCGTGTAGTTTTGCAGAAAACTGCATACTCGTCTACCAAAAGTGTCATATTCATGCTTAAAACGCGTTTTGGCACAAATCCGTGTGCGGGTTCTAAAAAGAGCAGCATTGGCATGCTTTTCACCTCGTTTGGTAGAAATCCACACGCGCGTTCTCCCAAAAGCACCATTTGCATGCATATCGTGTGGTTGTGCAGAAAACTGCGTACTCGTCTACCAAAAGTGTCATATTCATGCTTAAAACGCGTTTTGCCACAAATCGATGTGCGGGTTCTAAAAAGAGCAGCATTGGCATGCTTTTCACGTCGTTTGGTAGAAATCCACACGCGCGTTCTGCCAAAAGCACCATTTGCATGCATATCGTGTGGTTTTGCAGAAAACTGCATCCTCGTCTACCAAAAGTTGCATATTCATGCTTAAAACGCGTTTTGGCACAAATCCATGTGCGGGTGCTAAAAAGAGCAGCATTGGCATGCTTTTCACGTCGTTTGGTAGAAATCCACACGCGCGTTCTGCCAAAAGCGTCATTTGCATGCATATCGTGTGGTTTTGCAGAAAACTGCATCCTCGTCTACCAAAAGTTGCGTATTCATGCTTAAAACGCGTTTTGGCACAAATCCATGTGCGGGTGCTAAAAAGAGCAGCAATGGCATGCTTTTCACGTCGTTTGGTAGAAATCCACACGCGCGTTCTGCCAAAAGCACCATTTGCATGCATATCGTGTAGTTTTGCAGAAAACTGCATCCTCGTCTACCAAAAGTTGCGTATTCATGCTTAAAACGCGTTTTGGCACAAATCCATGTGCGGGTGCTAAAAAGAGCAGCATTGGCATGCTTTTCACGTCGTTTGGTAGAAATCCACACGCGCGTTCTGCCAAAAGCACCATTTGGATGCATATCGTGTGGTTTTGCAGAAAACTGCATCCTCGTCTACCAAAAGTTGCATATTCATGCCTAAAACGCGTTTTGGCACAAATCCATGTGCGGGTGCTAAAAAGAGCAGCATTGGCATGCTTTTCACGTCGTTTGGTAGAAATCCACACGCGCGTTCTGCCAAAAGCGTCATTTGCATGCATATCGTGTGGTTTTGCAGAAAACTGCATCCTCGTCTACCAAAAGTTGCGTATTCATGCTTAAAACGCGTTTTGGCACAAATCCATGTGCGGGTGCTAAAAAGAGCAGCATTGGCATGCTTTTCACGTCGTTTGGTAGAAATCCACACGCGCGTTCTGCCAAAAGCACCATTTGCATGCATATCGTGTAGTTTTGCAGAAAACTGCATACTCGTCTACCAAAAGTGTCATATTCATGCTTAAAACGCGTTTTGGCACAAATCCGTGTGCGGGTTCTAAAAAGAGCAGCATTGGCATGCTTTTCACGTCGTTTGGTAGAAATCCACACGCGCGTTCTGCCAAAAGCACCATTTGCATGCATATCGTGTAGTTTTGCAGAAAACTGCATACTCGTCTACCAAAAGTGTCATATTCATGCTTAAAACGCATTTTGGCACAAATCCATGTGCGGGTTCTAAAAAGAGCAGCATTGGCATGCTTTTCACGTCGTTTGGTAGAAATCCACACGCGCGTTCTGCCAAAAGCACCATTTGCATGCATATCGTGTGGTTTTGCAGAAAACTGCATCCTCGTCTACCTAAAGTGTCATATTCATGCTTAAAACGCGTTTTGGCACAAATCCATGTGCGGGTTCTAAAAAGAGCAGCATTGACATGCTTTTCACGTCGTTTGGTAGAAATCCACACGCGCGTTCTGCCAAAAGCACCATTTGCATGCATATCGTGTAGTTTTGCAGAAAACTGCATACTCGTCTACCAAAAGTGTCATATTCATGCTTAAAACGCGTTTTGGCACAAATCCGTGTGCGGGTTCTAAAAAGAGCAGCATTGGCATGCTTTTCACGTCGTTTGGTAGAAATCCACACGGGCGTTCTGCCAAAAGCACCATTTGCATGCATATCGTGTGGTTGTGCAGAAAACTGCATACTCGTCTACCAAAAGTGTCATAGTCATGCTTAAAACGCGTTTTGCCACAAATCGATGTGCGGGTTCTAAAAAGAGCAGCATTGGCATTCTTTTCACGTCGTTTGGTAGAAATCCACACGCGCGTTCTGCCAAAAGCACCATTTGCATGCATATCGTGTGGTTTTGCAGAAAACTGCATCCTCGTCTACCAAAAGTTGCATATTCATGCTTAAAACGCGTTTTGGCACAAATCCATGTGCGGGTGCTAAAAAGAGCTGCATTGGCATGCTTTTCACGTCGTTTGGTAGAAATCCACACGCGCGTTCTGCCAAAAGCGTCATTTGCATGCATATCGTGTGGTTTTGCAGAAAACTGCATCCTCGTCTACCAAAAGTTGCGTATTCATGCTTAAAACGCGTTTTGGCACAAATCCATGTGCGGGTGCTAAAAAGAGCAGCAATGGCATGCTTTTCACGTCGTTTGGTAGAAATCCACACGCGCGTTCTGCCAAAAGCACCATTTGCATGCATATCGTGTAGTTTTGCAGAAAACTGCATACTCGTCTACCAAAAGTGTCATATTCATGCTTAAAACGCGTTTTGGCACAAATCCATGTGCGGGTTCTAAAAAGAGCAGCATTGGCATGCATTTCACGTCGGTTGGTAGAAATCCACACGCGCGTTCTGCCAAAAGCACCATTTGCATGCATATCGTGTGGTTTTGCAGAAAACTGCATCCTCGTCTATCAAAAGTTGCATATTCATGCTTAAAACGCGTTTTGGCACAAATCCATGTGCGGGTGCTAAAAAGAGCAGCATTGGCATGCTTTTCACGTCGTTTGGTAGAAATCCACACGCGCGTTCTGCCAAAAGCGTCATTTGCATGCATATCGTGTGGTTTTGCAGAAAACTGCATCCTCGTCTACCAAAAGTGTCATATTCATGCTTAAAACGGGTTTTGGCACAAATTCGTGTGCGGGTTCTAAAAAGAGCAGCATTGGCATGCTTTTCACCTCGTTTGGTAAAAATCCACACGCGCGTTCTGCCAAAAGCACCATTTGCATGCATATCGTGTGGTTTTGCAGAAAACTGCATACTCGTCTACCAAAAGTGTCATATTCATGCTTAAAACGCATTTTGGCACAAATCCATGTGCGGGTTCTAAAAAGAGCTGCATTGGCATGCTTTTCACGTCGTTTGGTAGAAATCCACACGGGCGTTCTGCCAAAACCACCATTTGCATGCATATCGTGTGGTTGTGCAGAAAACTGCATACTCGTCTACCAAAAGTGTCATATTCATGCTTAAAACGCGTTTTGCCACAAATCGATGTGCGGGTTCTAAAAAGAGCAGCATTGGCATTCTTTTCACGTCGTTTGGTAGAAATCCACACGCGCGTTCTGCCAAAAGCACCATTTGCATGCATATCGTGTGGTTTTGCAGAAAACTGCATCCTCGTCTACCAAAAATTGCATATTCATGCTTAAAACGCGTTTTGGCACAAATCCATGTGCGGGTGCTAAAAAGAGCTGCATTGGCATGCTTTTCACGTCGTTTGGTAGAAATCCACACGCGCGTTCTGCCAAAAGCGTCATTTGCATGCATATCGTGTGGTTTTGCAGAAAACTGCATCCTCGTCTACCAAAAGTTGCGTATTCATGCTTAAAACGCGTTTTGGCACAAATCCATGTGCGGGTGCTAAAAAGAGCAGCAATGGCATGCTTTTCACGTCGTTTGGTAGAAATCCACACGCGCGTTCTGCCAAAAGCACCATTTGCATGCATATCGTGTAGTTTTGCAGAAAACTGCATACTCGTCTACCAAAAGTGTCATATTCATGCTTAAAACGCGTTTTGGCACAAATCCATGTGCGGGTTCTAAAAAGAGCAGCATTGGCATGCATTTCACGTCGGTTGGTAGAAATCCACACGCGCGTTCTGCCAAAAGCACCATTTGCATGCATATCGTGTGGTTTTGCAGAAAACTGCATCCTCGTCTACCAAAAGTTGCGTATTCATGCTTAAAACGCGTTTTGGCACAAATCCATGTGCGGGTGCTAAAAAGAGCAGCATTGGCATGCTTTTCACGTCGTTTGGTAGAAATCCACACGGGCGTTCTGCCAAAAGCACCATTTGCATGCATATCGTGTGGTTGTGCAGAAAACTGCATACTCGTCTACCAAAAGTGTCATATTCATGCTTAAAACGCGTTTTGGCACAAATCGATGTGCGGGTTCTAAAAAGAGCAGCATTGGCATGCTTTTCACGTCGTTTGGTAGAAATCCACACGCGCGTTCTGCCAAAAGCACCATTTGCATGCATATCGTGTGGTTTTGCAGAAAACTGCATCCTCGTCTACCAAAAGTTGCATATTCATGCTTAAAACGCGTTTTGGCACAAATCCATGTGCGGGTGCTAAAAAGAGCAGCATTGGCATGCTTTTCACGTCGTTTGGTAGAAATCCACACGCGCGTTCTGCCAAAAGCGTCATTTGCATGCATATCGTGTGGTTTTGCAGAAAACTGCATCCTCGTCTACCAAAAGTGTCATATTCATGCTTAAAACGGGTTTTGGCACAAATCCATGTGCGGGTTCTAAAAAGAGCAGCATTGGCATGCTTTTCACGTCGTTTGGTAGAAATCCACACGCGCGTTCTGCCAAAAGCATCATTTGCATGCATATCGTGTGGTTTTGCAGAAAACTGCATCCTCGTCTACCAAAAGTTGCATATTCATGCTTAAAACGCGTTTTGGCACAAATCCATGTGCGGGTGCTAAAAAGAGCAGCATTGGCATGCTTTTCACGTCGTTTGGTAGAAATCCACACGCGCGTTCTGCCAAAAGCGTCATTTGCATGCATATCGTGTGGTTTTGCAGAAAACTGCATCCTCGTCTACAAAAAGTTGCGTATTCATGCTTAAAACGCGTTTTGGCACAAATCCATGTGCGGGTGCTAAAAAGAGCAGCATTGGCATGCTTTTCACGTCGTTTGGTAGAAATCCACACGCGCGTTCTGCCAAAAGCACCATTTGCATGCATATCGTGTAGTTTTGCAGAAAACTGCATACTCGTCTACCAAAAGTGTCATATTCATGCTTAAAACGCGTTTTGGCACAAATCCGTGTGCGGGTTCTAAAAAGAGCAGCATTGGCATGCTTTTCACCTCGTTTGGTAGAAATCCACACGCGCGTTCTCCCAAAAGCACCATTTGCATGCATATCGTGTGGTTGTGCAGAAAACTGCATACTCGTCTACCAAAAGTGTCATATTCATGCTTAAAACGCGTTTTGCCACAAATCGATGTGCGGGTTCTAAAAAGAGCAGCATTGGCATGCTTTTCACGTCGTTTGGTAGAAATCCACACGCGCGTTCTGCCAAAAGCACCATTTGCATGCATATCGTGTGGTTTTGCAGAAAACTGCATCCTCGCCTACCAAAAGTTGCATATTCATGCTTAAAACGCGTTTTGGCACAAATCCATGTGCGGGTGCTAAAAAGAGCAGCATTGGCATGCTTTTCACGTCGTTTGGTAGAAATCCACACGCGCGTTCTGCCAAAAGCGTCATTTGCATGCATATCGTGTGGTTTTGCAGAAAACTGCATCCTCGTCTACCAAAAGTTGCGTATTCATGCTTAAAACGCGTTTTGGCACAAATCCATGTGCGGGTGCTAAAAAGAGCAGCAATGGCATGCTTTTCACGTCGTTTGGTAGAAATCCACACGCGCGTTCTGCCAAAAGCACCATTTGCATGCATATCGTGTAGTTTTGCAGAAAACTGCATCCTCGTCTACCAAAAGTTGCGTATTCATGCTTAAAACGCGTTTTGGCACAAATCCATGTGCGGGTGCTAAAAAGAGCAGCAATGGCATGCTTTTCACGTCGTTTGGTAGAAATCCACACGCGCGTTCTGCCAAAAGCACCATTTGCATGCATATCGTGTAGTTTTGCAGAAAACTGCATACTCGTCTACCAAAAGTGTCATATTTATGCTTAAAACGCGTTTTGGCACAAATCCATGTGCGGGTTCTAAAAAGAGCAGCATTGGCATGCATTTCACGTCGGTTGGTAGAAATCCACACGCGCGTTCTGCCAAAAGCACCATTTGCATGCATATCGTGTGGTTTTGCAGAAAACTGCATCCTCGTCTACCAAAAGTTGCGTATTCATGCTTAAAACGCGTTTTGGCACAAATCCATGTGCGGGTGCTAAAAAGAGCAGCATTGGCATGCTTTTCACGTCGTTTGGTAGAAATCCACACGGGCGTTCTGCCAAAAGCACCATTTGCATGCATATCGTGTGGTTGTGCAGAAAACTGCATACTCGTCTACCAAAAGTGTCATATTGACACGTGTATTTATATTTATCGGGCGACCAGGTTTCACCGCCTAACCAATCTTATCGCACAGCGCGGGACGCGCTTGCATGTATCCGAAGTTTCTGGAAAGTTATCGATGCTTCTATCCGCAGTCTGTTGTTGCCGAACCTTGTGTTATCTGATTTATTCGCCTGACGCGAAAGATGTAGAACTTTATGGAAGGCACGCGGGTCCCAACGATTAGTCTGGAACATTCGACGATTGTGTATATAAGCCGACGCGCTTGAACCGCTGATCAGTTTTTCCGACGATCGCCGACCGTGTTCGCCGCTATCGTTGTGCTATAAGTGTAGCCTGTTTTTGTGGGCACAGGTTCGCCCAATAAAAGTTAGTTTTCTCGTTCACAGTATTGCTACTGTGTTATTGCTTCTTTCTTCACCGTCACTACCACGTGACATCTGGTGGAGGTGCTTTTCGTCCATGTACAGGACGCCCCCGACAAGCCGTGATCCCAGCCCAGACCGCGAACAGAACACCAACGTAATCCCGGACCACCGAGCAAGCCGCCGTCTTCAACAGCTGCCCCCGGAGCACGGACTTCTACCTGAGAAGACCAAGAAGATTGTGGCCAAGGCAACCGCAATGGCAGCCCCAGCGTCCCCCATCGTCCTGCAGCAGCCCAGGGAACCACCGACGTTCCGCGGTTCCACATTTGAGGACCCGGAAACCTGGCTGGAAACGTATGAGAGGGTCGCTACGTTTAACAACTGGGCAAGCGACGACAAGCTACGACATGTCTATTTCGCATTGGAGGACGCCGCCAAGACGTGGTTCGAGAATCGAGAAGCCACCTTGACGACGTGGGACCTCTTCCGAAGCGGCTTCCTGAAAACATTTCAAAGCGTCGTGCGAAAAGAGCGAGCCCAAGCTCTACTGGAGACAAGAGCGCAGCTGCCGAATGAGACGATCGCGATTTTCACTGAGGAAATGAGCCGTCTGTTCCGCCACGCCGACCCAGAAATGTCCGAGGAGAAGAAAGTACGTCTACTGATGCGTGGCGTAAAGGAGGAACTTTTCGCCGGTATGGTAAGAAGTCCACCGAAGACCGTCGACGAATTTCTTCGTGAGGCGACGAGCATCGAGAAGACACTGGAATTGCGGAACCGGCAATTTGACCGACGCACCAAGCCAACAAGCTACTCCGGAATTCAATCACTGGCCACGGACGATTTATGCGAGACCATCAGGGCCATCGTGCGCGAAGAACTGCGCAAGGTCTTGCCATCGTCGCAGCCTCAAGTGGCCTCGATTGCCGACGTCGTGAAAGAAGAGGTGCACCGATCGCTTGGGGTTCCTGAGGTGCAACCTCAATTACTGCAGCCCCAGCCAGAAGCGATGACCTACGCCGCCGTCGCACGCCGTCAAGGTCCCCCTCCGCGACCACGCCAGGGCCCTGCAACGACGCAATTCCGTCGTCCGCCGCCGCCGCCGCCAGCACGCCCACCCGTCGCCCAGCGCACCTACGCGAGGAAGACGGACATTTGGCGAGCCCCCGACCACCGTCCGCTCTGCTATCACTGCGGAGAAGCCGGCCATGTGTATCGCCGATGCCCATACCGGGAGATGGGACTGCGAGGTTTCGCCGTCAATGCTCCGCGCCCGCAGCGAGGTGAACGCCCTCGCGATATCGCCGACTACCTCGCCGCTACTCAGTGGAGCTCGCGACGACCGTCGCGTTCGCCATCACCAGGCCGCTACCTGTCGCCGCAGCGCCGACCATACACTGGCCCAGCCCGGGGCCGGTCAGCGAGCCCGTATCCGGAAAACTAAAAGCAGCAACCGATGGAGGTGCGGTTGCTGTTCGTCGAACTGACGAAGATCCTCCGCCGCCGACGAAGACGACGAAGAAACCATCTCGACGACCTAATGATGACACGCCGCCGTCCCGACGAAGTCAGGAAGCCAAGACTACACCGACGAAAGACGACTTTACGACGCGACGTTCCAGCTTCAGTTCAACACGACGCAGCCGTGATCCGACGCCACGACCTAACTGCAACGCCAGACAAAGAACCACCGACCTTGACGTGCTTCTCGACGGCCACACAGTCACTGCCTTAGTCGACACAGGGGCCGATTACTCCGTAATGAGTGGACGCATCGCCGCCCAGTTGAAGAAGGTTAAGACTGCATGGGAGGGCCCCCAAATTCGGACCGCTGGAGGGCACCTCATTACGCCGACTGGAATCTGCACGGCAAGAATTACCATTCATGACCGGACTTACCCTGCCACCTTCGTTATCCTGCAACAGTGTTCACGAGACGTCATTCTCGGCATGGACTTCCTGAACCAACACGGCGCCATCATCGACCTGAAGTCGCAGTCAATAACGCTGTCGGAAGATCAAGCGATACCATCCGAGCGCCCTTGTAGCCACCACGCCTTGAGTGTGCTCGAAGATCAAGTGAGCATCCCGCCTCGCTCCAGCATCGTTATTTCGGTCGGCACCGAAACACCCGCTGACGTAGAAGGCGTCATCGAAGGCGACCAACGTCTACTACTCGACCGTGAAATTTGCGTCGCAAGAGGGATCGCTCGACTGCACGGAGGAAACACGAGAGTGTTGCTGACAAACTTCAGCCAGGAGTTCAAGCACATCAACAAGGGCACGACGATCGCATTCATCGAGGAAATACAGGAAACCAGCGATGCCTTCGTCCTCTCGGATTCTGTTGCATCTACCCCGACGACCGTAGTTCCCGAGCCAGACTTCAACATAAATCCAAGTCTCCCCGTGATTAAGCAGCAACAGCTCAGAAGTCTGCTTCGACGATACAAAGACTGCTTTTCGACGTCATCAAGGATTCGACAAACACCAGTCGCAAAGCATCGCATAATCACCGAAGAGAGCGCTCGACCACTACGCCAGAGCCCTTACCGAGTTTCGACGCGAGAACGCGAAGCTATAAGACAACAAGTCGACGAAATGCTGCGCGACGACATCATCCAGCCGTCGAAAAGCCCGTGGGCGTCTCCAGTTGTTTTAGTGAAGAAAAAGGACGGAACCCTACGTTTCTGCATCGATTATCGTCGACTGAACAAAATCACGAAGAAAGACGTATACCCCCTCCCACGGATAGACGAAGCATTAGATCGGCTCTGCAATGCTAAATACTTCTCATCGATGGACCTCAAGTCTGGCTACTGGCAAATAGAAGTCGACGAAAGGGATCGCGAAAAGACCGCCTTCATCACGCCAGACGGCCTCTATGAATTCAAGGTTATGCCGTTTGGACTGTGCTCGGCGCCTGCAACGTTCCAGCGCGTGATGGACACGGTTTTAGCAGGATTGAAGTGGCAGACCTGTCTTGTTTACTTGGATGACGTCGTCGTCTTCGCCGGAAATTTCGACGATCACCTTAAGCGGCTTGCGACAGTATTAGAGGCCATCAAGTCATCAGGGCTCACCCTGAAGCCGGAAAAGTGTCACTTCGCTTACGATGAGCTTCTATTCCTAGGCCATGTCATCAGCAAATCTGGAGTACGCCCCGACCCGCAGAAGACAGCTGCCATCGCAAAGTTCCCGCAACCAATCGACAAGAAGGCAGTGCGCAGATTCCTTGGCATGTGTGCCTACTATAGGCGCTTTGTCAAGGACTTTTCACGTATCGCTGAGCCGCTGACGCAGCTAACTAAATGCGACGTCGAGTTCAAGTGGGAAACGCCGCAGGCCGAGGCATTTCAAGAACTCAAACGACGCATGCAGTCGCCGCCCGTACTTGCGCACTTCGACGATCACGCCGATACCGAAATCCACACTGACGCCAGTAGCCTAGGCCTCGGCGCCGTCCTGGTCCAGAGAAAAGATGGACATGAACACGTGATAGCTTACGCTAGCCGGTCGTTGTCAAAAGCGGAAGGAAATTATTCTACAACCGAAAAGGAATGCCTCGCCATCGTTTGGGCTACAGCGAAATTTCGCCCTTACCTATATGGCAGGCCATTCAAAGTCGTCAGCGACCATCACGCCTTGTGTTGGCTAGCGAATTTAAAGGATCCCTCAGGACGGCTGGCACGGTGGAGCCTCAGACTACAAGAATACGACATCACCGTAACATACAAGTCCGGAAGAAAACACTCAGATGCCGATTGCCTATCCCGCGCCCCCATTGACCCGCCGCCGCAAGATGACGAGGATGACGACGCCTTCCTTGGAATAATAAGCGCGGAAGACTTCGCCGAACAGCAACGAGGTGACTCGGAGCTAAAAGCCCTAATCGAGCATTTGGAAGGGCACACCGACGTTGTCCCAAGGGCATTTAAGCGTGGATTATCTTCGTTCACGCTTCAAAACAACCTACTCGTGAAGAAGAACTTCTCACCAGTCCGCGCCAACTACCTTCTTGTTGTTCCGTCGGCGCTACGTCCAGAAGTACTGCACGCCCTACATGACGATCCGACCGCTGGGCACCTCGGTTTCTCCCGGACGCTATCGAGGATACAAGAAAGGTATTACTGGCCGCGCCTAACCGCCGATGTCGCCCGTTACGTCAAGACATGCCGCGACTGTCAGCGACGCAAGACACCGCCGACAAGGCCAGCCGGATTACTACAGCCAATCAAGCCTCCTTGCCGACCATTCCAGCAGATCGGGATGGACTTGCTGGGACCCTTTCCGACGTCAACAACCGGAAATAAGTGGATCGTCGTGGCGACAGACTACCTCACCCGCTTCGCTGAAACTAAAGCACTGCCGAAAGGTAGCGCAGCCGAAGTGGCGAAATTCTTTGTCGAAAACATCCTGCTGCGACATGGCGCCCCAGAAGTCCTCATCACCGACAGAGGAACGGCCTTTACAGCGGAGCTCACTCAAGCCATTCTGAACTACAGTCAGACAAGGCACAGGAGGACAACGGCCTACCACCCGCAGACGAATGGTCTTACGGAGCGGCTGAATAAGACCCTCGCCGACATGCTAGCGATGTACGTCGACGTCGAACACAAGACGTGGGATGCCGTCCTGCCATACGTAACATTCGCTTACAACACGGCGGTGCAAGAAACAACACAGATCACGCCGTTTAAGCTGGTTTACGGCAGGAATCTGACAACGACGCTCGACGCCATGCTGCCCCACGTCACTGACGAGGAAAATCTCGACGTCGCTAGCTATCTCCAGCGCGCCGAAGAAGCCCGACAGCTCGCCCGCCTGCGGATCAAGAACCAGCGGAGGACCGACAGCCGACACTACAACCTCCGACGACGCTTTGTCGAGTACCAGCCCGGTGACCGTGTTTGGGTTTGGACCCCTATACGCCGACGAGGACTGAGCGAGAAGCTTTTGCGTCGCTATTTTGGACCGTACAAGATCATCCGACGTAATGGTGCACTGGACTACGAGGTCGTGCCAGACGGCATTTCGCTGTCACAGCGGCGCCGCTCACGACCTGAAATTGTCCACGTTGTGCGGCTCAAGCCGTACCACCAGCGTGGACGAACTTTGGGACTTCGCGTAACTGACCTTTGGACTTTATTTCTTTTCGTTGTTTTGTTACTTATGTTTAATAAGTGTCCCTTTGTGTTTCGCTCTCTTTGTAGCATCGGGACGATGCTTTTTAAGAGGGGGGTATTGACACGTGTATTTATATTTATCGGGCGACCAGGTTTCACCGCCTAACCAATCTTATCGCACAGCGCGGGACGCGCTTGCATGTATCCGAAGTTTCTGGAAAGTTATCGATGCTTCTATCCGCAGTCTGTTGTTGCCGAACCTTGTGTTATCTGATTTATTCGCCTGACGCGAAAGATGTAGAACTTTATGGAAGGCACGCGGGTCCCAACGATTAGTCTGGAACATTCGACGATTGTGTATATAAGCCGACGCGCTTGAACCGCTGATCAGTTTTTCCGACGATCGCCGACCGTGTTCGCCGCTATCGTTGTGCTATAAGTGTAGCCTGTTTTTGTGGGCACAGGTTCGCCCAATAAAAGTTAGTTTTCTCGTTCACAGTATTGCTACTGTGTTATTGCTTCTTTCTTCACCGTCACTACCACGTGACAATATTCATGCTTAAAACGCGTTTTGGCACAAATCGATGTGCGGGTTCTAAAAAGAGCAGCATTGACATGCTTTTCACGTCGTTTGGTAGAAATCCACACGCGCGTTCTGCCAAAAGCACCATTTGCATGCATATCGTGTGGTTTTGCAGAAAACTGCATCCTCGTCTACCAAAAGTTGCATATTCATGCTTAAAACGCGTTTTGGCACAAATCCATGTGCGGGTGCTAAAAAGAGCAGCATTGGCATGCTTTTCACGTCGTTTGGTAGAAATCCACACGCGCGTTCTGCCAAAAGCGTCATTTGCATGCATATCGTGTGGTTTTGCAGAAAACTGCATCCTCGTCTACCAAAAGTGTCATATTCATGCTTAAAACGGGTTTTGGCACAAATCCATGTGCGGGTTCTAAAAAGAGCAGCATTGGCATGCTTTTCACGTCGTTTGGTAGAAATCCACACGCGCGTTCTGCCAAAAGCATCATTTGCATGCATATCGTGTGGTTTTGCAGAAAACTGCATCCTCGTCTACCAAAAGTTGCATATTCATGCTTAAAACGCGTTTTGGCACAAATCCATGTGCGGGTGCTAAAAAGAGCAGCATTGGCATGCTTTTCACGTCGTTTGGTAGAAATCCACACGCGCGTTCTGCCAAAAGCGTCATTTGCATGCATATCGTGTGGTTTTGCAGAAAACTGCATCCTCGTCTACCAAAAGTTGCGTATTCATGCTTAAAACGCGTTTTGGCACAAATCCATGTGCGGGTGCTAAAAAGAGCAGCATTGGCATGCTTTTCACGTCGTTTGGTAGAAATCCACACGCGCGTTCTGCCAAAAGCACCATTTGCATGCATATCGTGTAGTTTTGCAGAAAACTGCATACTCGTCTACCAAAAGTGTCATATTCATGCTTAAAACGCGTTTTGGCACAAATCCGTGTGCGGGTTCTAAAAAGAGCAGCATTGGCATGCTTTTCACCTCGTTTGGTAGAAATCCACACGCGCGTTCTCCCAAAAGCACCATTTGCATGCATATCGTGTGGTTGTGCAGAAAACTGCATACTCGTCTACCAAAAGTGTCATATTCATGCTTAAAACGCGTTTTGCCACAAATCGATGTGCGGGTTCTAAAAAGAGCAGCATTGGCATGCTTTTCACGTCGTTTGGTAGAAATCCACACGCGCGTTCTGCCAAAAGCACCATTTGCATGCATATCGTGTGGTTTTGCAGAAAACTGCATCCTCGTCTACCAAAAGTTGCATATTCATGCTTAAAACGCGTTTTGGCACAAATCCATGTGCGGGTGCTAAAAAGAGCAGCATTGGCATGCTTTTCACGTCGTTTGGTAGAAATCCACACGCGCGTTCTGCCAAAAGCGTCATTTGCATGCATATCGTGTGGTTTTGCAGAAAACTGCATCCTCGTCTACCAAAAGTTGCGTATTCATGCTTAAAACGCGTTTTGGCACAAATCCATGTGCGGGTGCTAAAAAGAGCAGCAATGGCATGCTTTTCACGTCGTTTGGTAGAAATCCACACGCGCGTTCTGCCAAAAGCACCATTTGCATGCATATCGTGTAGTTTTGCAGAAAACTGCATACTCGTCTACCAAAAGTGTCATATTTATGCTTAAAACGCGTTTTGGCACAAATTCATGTGCGGGTGCTAAAAAGAGCAGCATTGGCATGCTTTTCACGTCGTTTGGTAGAAATCCACACGGGCGTTCTGCCAAAAGCACCATTTGCATGCATATCGTGTGGTTGTGCAGAAAACTGCATACTCGTCTACCAAAAGTGTCATATTCATGCTTAAAACGCGTTTTGGCACAAATTGATGTGCAGGTTCTAAAAAGAGCAGCATTGGCATGCTTTTCACGTCGTTTGGTAGAAATCCACACGCGCGTTCTGCCAAAAGCGTCATTTGCATGCATATCGTGTGGTTTTGCAGAAAACTGCATCCTCGTCTACCAAAAGTTGCGTATTCATGCTTAAAACGCGTTTTGGCACAAATCCATGTGCGGGTGCTAAAAAGAGCAGCATTGGCATGCTTTTCACGTCGTTTGGTAGAAATCCACACGCGCGTTCTGCCAAAAGCACCATTTGCATGCATATCGTGTAGTTTTGCAGAAAACTGCATACTCGTCTACCAAAAGTGTCATATTCATGCTTAAAACGCGTTTTGGCACAAATCCGTGTGCGGGTTCTAAAAAGAGCAGCATTGACATGCTTTTCACGTCGTTTGGTAGAAATCCACACGCGCGTTCTGCCAAAAGCACCATTTGCATGCATATCGTGTGGTTTTGCAGAAAACTGCATCCTCGTCTACCAAAAGTGTCATATTCATGCTTAAAACGCATTTTGGCACAAATCCATGTGCGGTTTCTAAAAAGAGCAGCATTGGCATGCTTTTCACGTCGTTTGGTAGAAATCCACACGCGCGTTCTGCCAAAAGCACCATTTGCATGCATATCGTGTGGTTGTGCAGAAAACTGCATACTCGTCTACCAAAAGTGTCATATTCATACTTAAAACGCGTTTTGGCACAAATCGATGTGCGGGTTCTAAAAAGGGCAGCATTGGCATGCTTTTCACGTCATTTGGTAGAAATCTACACGCGCGTTCTGCCAAAAGCACCATTTGCATGCATATCGTGTGGTTTTGCAGAAAACTGCATCCTCGTCTACCAAAAGTTGCATATTCATGCTTAAAACGCGTTTTGGCACAAATCCATGTGCGGGTGCTAAAAAGAGCAGCATTGGCATGCTTTTCACGTCGTTTGGTAGAAATCCACACGCGCGTTCTGCCAAAAGCGTCATTTGCATGCATATCGTGTGGTTTTGCAGAAAACTGCATCCTCGTCTACCAAAAGTGTCATATTCATGCTTAAAACGGGTTTTGGCACAAATCCATGTGCGGGTTCTAAAAAGAGCAGCATTGGCATGCTTTTCACGTCGTTTGGTAGAAATCCACACGCGCGTTCTGCCAAAAGCATCATTTGCATGCATATCGTGTGGTTTTGCAGAAAACTGCATCCTCGTCTACCAAAAGTTGCATATTCAAGCTTAAAACGCGTTTTGGCACAAATCCATGTGCGGGTGCTAAAAAGTGCAGCATTGGCATGCTTTTCACGTCGTTTGGTAGAAATCCACACGCGCGTTCTGCCAAAAGCGTCATTTGCATGCATATCGTGTGGTTTTGCAGAAAACTGCATCCTCGTCTACCAAAAGTTGCGTATTCATGCTTAAAACGCGTTTTGGCACAAATCCATGTGCGGGTGCTAAAAAGAGCAGCATTGGCATGCTTTTCACGTCGTTTGGTAGAAATCCACACGCGCGTTCTGCCAAAAGCACCATTTGCATGCATATCGTGTAGTTTTGCAGAAAACTGCATACTCGTCTACCGAAAGTGTCATATTCATGCTTAAAACGCGTTTTGGCACAAATCCGTGTGCGGGTTCTAAAAAGAGCAGCATTGGCATGCTTTTCACCTCGTTTGGTGAAAATCCACACGCGCGTTCTGCCAAAAGCACCATTTGCATGCATATCGTGTGGTTTTGCAGAAAACTGCATACTCGTCTAACAAAAGTGTCATATTCATGCTTAAAACGCGTTTTGCCACAAATCGATGTGCGGGTTCTAAAAAGAGCAGCATTGGCATGCTTTTCACGTCGTTTGGTAGAAATCCACACGCGCGTTCTGCCAAAAGCACCATTTGCATGCATATCGTGTGGTTTTGCAGAAAACTGCATCCTCGTCTACCAAAAGTGTCATATTCATGCTTAAAACGCATTTTGGCACAAATCCATGTGCGGTTTCTAAAAAGAGCAGCATTGGCATGCTTTTCGCGTCGTTTGGTAGAAATCCACACGCGCGTTCTGCCAAAAGCACCATTTGCATGCATATCGTGTGGTTGTGCAGAAAACTGCATACTCGTCTACCAAAAGTGTCATATTCATGCTTAAAACGCGTTTTGGCACAAATCGATGTGCGGGTTCTAAAAAGGGCAGCATTGGCATGCTTTTCACGTCATTTGGTAGAAATCCACACGCGCGTTCTGCCAAAAGCACCATTTGCATGCATATCGTGTGGTTTTGCAGAAAACTGCATCCTCGTCTACCAAAAGTTGCATATTCATGCTTAAAACGCGTTTTGGCACAAATCCATGTGCGGGTGCTAAAAAGAGCAGCATTGGCATGCTTTTCACGTCGTTTGGTAGAAATCCACACGCGCGTTCTGCCAAAAGCGTCATTTGCATGCATATCGTGTGGTTTTGCAGAAAACTGCATCCTCGTCTACCAAAAGTGTCATATTCATGCTTAAAACGGGTTTTGGCACAAATCCATGTGCGGGTTCTAAAAAGAGCAGCATTGGCATGCTTTTCACGTCGTTTGGTAGAAATCCACACGCGCGTTCTGCCAAAAGCATCATTTGCATGCATATCGTGTGGTTTTGCAGAAAACTGCATCCTCGTCTACCAAAAGTTGCATATTCATGCTTAAAACGCGTTTTGGCACAAATCCATGTGCGGGTGCTAAAAAGTGCAGCATTGGCATGCTTTTCACGTCGTTTGGTAGAAATCCACACGCGCGTTCTGCCAAAAGCGTCATTTGCATGCATATCGTGTGGTTTTGCAGAAAACTGCATCCTCGTCTACCAAAAGTTGCGTATTCATGCCTAAAACGCGTTTTGGCACAAATCCATGTGCGGGTGCTAAAAAGAGCAGCATTGGCATGCTTTTCACGTCGTTTGGTAGAAATCCACACGCGCGTTCTGCCAAAAGCACCATTTGCATGCATATCGTGTAGTTTTGCAGAAAACTGCATACTCGTCTACCAAAAGTGTCATATTCATGCTTAAAACGCGTTTTGGCACAAATCCGTGTGCGGGTTCTAAAAAGAGCAGCATTGGCATGCTTTTCACCTCGTTTGGTAAAAATCCACACGCGCGTTCTGCCAAAGCACCATTTGCATGCATATCGTGTGGTTTTGCAGAAAACTGCATACTCGTCTACCAAAAGTGTCATATTCATGCTTAAAACGCGTTTTGCCACAAATCGATGTGCGGGTTCTAAAAAGAGCAGCATTGGCATGCTTTTCACGTCGTTTGGTAGAAATCCACACGCGCGTTCTGCCAAAAGCACCATTTGCATGCATATCGTGTTGTTTTGCAGAAAACTGCATACTCGTCTACCAAAAGTGTCATATTCATGCTTAAAACGCGTTTTGGCACAAATCCGTGTGCGGGTTCTAAAAAGAGCAGCATTGGCATGCTTTTCACGTCGTTTGGTAGAAATCCACACGCGCGTTCTGCCAAAAGCACCATTTGCATGCATATCGTGTGGTTTTGCAGAAAACTGCATCCTCGTCTACCAAAAGTGTCATATTCATGCTTAAAACGCATTTTGGCACAAATCCATGTGCGGGTTCTAAAAAGAGCTGCATTGGCATGCTTTTCACGTCGTTTGGTAGAAATCCACACGGGCGTTCTGCCAAAAGCACCATTTGCATGCATATCGTGTGGTTGTGCAGAAAACTGCATACTCGTCTACCAAAAGTGTCATATTCATGCTTAAAACGCGTTTTGCCACAAATCGATGTGCGGGTTCTAAAAAGAGCAGCATAGGCATGCTTTTCACGTCGTTTGGTAGAAATCCACACGCGCGTTCTGCCAAAAGCACCATTTGCATGCATATCGTGTGGTTTTGCAGAAAACTGCATCCTCGTCTACCAAAAGTTGCATATTCATGCTTAAAACGCGTTTTGGCACAAATCCATGTGCGGGTGCTAAAAAGAACTGCATTGGCATGCTTTTCACGTCGTTTGGTGGAAATCCACACGCGCGTTCTGCCAAAAGCGTCATTTGCATGCATATCGTGTGGTTTTTCAGAAAACTGCATCCTCGTCTACCAAAAGTTGCGTATTCATGCTTAAAACGCGTTTTGGCACAAATCCATGTGCGGGTGCTAAAAAGAGCAGCAATGGCATGCTTTTCACGTCGTTTGGTAGAAATCCACACGCGCGTTCTGCCAAAAGCACCATTTGCATGCATATCGTGTAGTTTTGCAGAAAACTGCATACTCGTCTACCAAAAGTGTCATATTCATGCTTAAAACGCGTTTTGGCACAAATCCATGTGCGGGTTCTAAAAAGAGCAGCATTGGCATGCATTTCACGTCGGTTGGTAGAAATCCACACGCGCGTTCTGCCAAAAGCACCATTTGCATGCATATCGTGTGGTTTTGCAGAAAACTGCATCCTCGTCTACCAAAAGTTGCGTATTCATGCTTAAAACGCGTTTTGGCACAAATCCATGTGCGGGTGCTAAAAAGAGCAGCATTGGCATGCTTTTCACGTCGTTTGGTAGAAATCCACACGCGCGTTCTGCCAAAAGCACCATTTGCATGCATATCGTGTAGTTTTGCAGAAAACTGCATACTCGTCTACCAAAAGTGTCATATTCATGCTTAAAACGCGTTTTGGCACAAATCCGTGTGCGGGTTCTAAAAAGAGCAGCATTGGCATGCTTTTCACCTCGTTTGGTTGAAATCCACACGCGCGTTCTGCCAAAAGCACCATTTGCATGCATATCGTGTGGTTTTGCAGAAAACTGCATCCTCGTCTACCAAAAGTGTCATATTCATGCTTAAAACGCATTTTGGCACAAATCCATGTGCGGGTTCTAAAAAGAGCTGCATTGGCATGCTTTTCACGTCGTTTGGTAGAAATCCACACGGGCGTTCTGCCAAAAGCACCATTTGCATGCATATCGTGTGGTTGTGCAGAAAACTGCATACTCGTCTACCAAAAGTGTCATATTCATGCTTAAAACGCGTTTTGCCACAAATCGATGTGCGGGTTCTAAAAAGAGCAGCATTGGCATGCTTTTCACGTCGTTTGGTAGAAATCCACACGCGCGTTCTGCCAAAAGCACCATTTGCATGCATATCGTGTGGTTTTGCAGAAAACTGCATCCTCGTCTACCAAAAGTTGCATATTCATGCTTAAAACGCGTTTTGGCACAAATCCATGTGCGCGTGCTAAAAAGAGCAGCATTGGCATGCTTTTCACGTCGTTTGGTAGAAATCCACACGCGCGTTCTGCCAAAAGCGTCATTTGCATGCATATCGTGTGGTTTTGCAGAAAACTGCATCCTCGTCTACCAAAAGTTGCGTATTCATGCTTAAAACACGTTTTGGCACAAATCCATGTGCGGGTGCTAAAAAGAGCAGCAATGGCATGCTTTTCACGTCGTTTGGTAGAAATCCACACGCGCGTTCTGCCAAAAGCACCATTTGCATGCATATCGTGTAGTTTTGCAGAAAACTGCATACTCGTCTACCAAAAGTGTCATATTCATGCTTAAAACGCGTTTTGGCACAAATCCATGTGCGGGTTCTAAAAAGAGCAGCATTGGCATGCATTTCACGTCGTTTGGTAGAAATCCACACGCGCGTTCTGCCAAAAGCACCATTTGCATGCATATCGTGTGGTTTTGCAGAAAACTGCATCCTCGTCTACCAAAAGTTGCGTATTCATGCTTAAAACGCGTTTTGGCACAAATCCATGTGCGGGTGCTAAAAAGAGCAGCATTGGCATGCTTTTCACGTCGTTTGGTAGAAATCCACACGGGCGTTCTGCCAAAAGCACCATTTGCATGCATATCGTGTGGTTGTGCAGAAAACTGCATACTCGTCTACCAAAAGTGTCATATTCATGCTTAAAACGCGTTTTGGCACAAATCGATGTGCGGGTTCTAAAAAGAGCAGCATTGGCATGCTTTTCACGTCGTTTGGTAGAAATCCACACGCGCGTTCTGCCAAAAGCACCATTTGCATGCATATCGTGTGGTTTTGCAGAAAACTGCATCCTCGTCTACCAAAAGTGTCATATTCATGCTTAAAACGCGTTTTAGCACAAATCCATGTGCCGGTTCTCAAAAGAGCAGCATTGGCATGCTTTTCACGTCGTTTGGTAGAAATCCACACGCGCGTTCTGCCAAAAGCACCATTTGCATGCATATCGTGTGGTTTTGCAGAAAACTGCATCCTCGTCTACCAAAAGTGTCATATTCACGCTTAAAACGCGTTTTGGCACAAATCCATGTGCGGGTTGTAAAAAGAGCAGCATTGGCATGCTTTTCACGTCGTTTGGTAGAAATCCACATGGGCGTTCTGCCAAAAGCACCATTTGCATGCATATCGTGTAGTTTTGCAGAAAACTGCATACTCGTCTACCAAAAGTGTCATATTCATGCTTAAAACGCGTTTTGGCACAAATCCATGTGCGGGTTCTAAAAAGAGCAGCATTGGCATGCATTTCACGTCGTTTGGTAGAAATCCACACGCGCGTTCTGCCAAAAGCACCATTTGCATGCATATCGTGTGGTTTTGCAGAAAACTGCATCCTCGTCTACCAAAAGTTGCGTATTCATGCTTAAAACGCGTTTTGGCACAAATCCATGTGCGGGTGCTAAAAAGAGCAGCATTGGCATGCTTTTCACGTCGTTTGGTAGAAATCCACACGGGCGTTCTGCCAAAAGCACCATTTGCATGCATATCGTGTGGTTGTGCAGAAAACTGCATACTCGTCTACCAAAAGTGTCATATTCATGCATAAAACGCGTTTTGGCACAAATCGATGTGCGGGTTCTAAAAAGAGCAGCATTGGCATGCTTTTCACGTCGTTTGGTAGAAATCCACACGCGCGTTCTGCCAAAAGCGTCATTTGCATGCATATCGTGTGGTTTTGCAGAAAACTGCATCCTCGTCCAACAAAAGTTGCGTATTCATGCTTAAAACGTGTTTTGGCACAAATCCATGTGCGGGTGCTAAAAAGAGCAGCATTGGCATGCTTTTCACGTCGTTTGGTAGAAATCCACACGCGCGTTCTGCCAAAAGCACCATTTGCATGCATATCGTGTAGTTTTGCAGAAAACTGCATACTCGTCTACCAAAAGTGTCATATTCATGCTTAAAACGCGTTTTGGCACAAATCCGTGTGCGGGTTCTAAAAACAGCAGCATTGACATGCTTTTCACGTCGTTTGGTAGAAATCCACATGCGCGTTCTGCCAAAAGCACCATTTGCATGCATATCGTGTGGTTTTGCAGAAAACTGCATCCTCGTCTACCAAAAGTGTCATATTCATGCTTAAAACGCATTTTGGCACAAATCCATGTGCGGGTTCTAAAAAGAGCAGCATTGGCATGCTTTTCACGTCGTTTGGTAGAAATCCACACGCGCGTTCTGCCAAAAGCACCATTTGCATGCATATCGTGTGGGTTTGCAGAAAACTGCATCCTCGTCTACCAAAAGTATGATATTCATGGTTAAAACGCGTTTTGGCACAAATCCATGTGCGGGTTCTAAATAGAGCAGCATTGGCATGCTTTTCACGTCGTTTGGTAGAAATCCACACGCGCATTCTGCCAAAAGCACCATTTGCATGCATATCGTGTGGTTTTGCAGAAAACTGCATCCTCGTCTACCAAAAGTGTCATATTCATGCTTAAAACGGGTTTTGGCACAAATCCATGTGCGGGTTCTAAAAAGAGCAGCATTGGCATGCTTTTCACGTCGTTTGGTAGAAATCCACACGCGCGTTCTGCCAAAAGCACCATTTGCATGCATATCGTGTGGTTTTGCAGAAAACTGCATCCTCGTCTACCAAAAGTGTCATATTCATGCTTAAAACGCGTTTTAGCACAAATCCATGTGCCGGTTCTCAAAAGAGCAGCATTGGCATGCTTTTCACGTCGTTTGGTAGAAA
>NW_027225967.1:0-33283 GCF_038994185.2 Dermacentor albipictus | reverse complement strand
CATATTCATGCTTAAAACGCGTTTTGGCACAAATCCATGTGCGGGTTCTAAAAAGAGCAGCATTGGCATGCTTTTCACGTCGTTTGGTAGAAATCCACACGCGCGTTCTGCCAAAAGCGTCATTTGCATGCATATCGTGTGGTTTTGCAGAAAACTGCATCCTCGTCTACCAAAAGTGTCATATTCATGCTTAAAACGCGTTTTGGCACAAATCCATGTGCGGGTTCTAAAAAGAGCAGCATTCGCATGCTTTTCACGTCGTTTGGTAGAAATCCACAAGCGCGTTCTGCCAAAAGCGTCATTTGCATGCATATCGTGTGGTTTTGCAGAAAACTGCATCCTCGTCTACCAAAAGTTGCATATTCATCCTTAAAACGCGTTTTCGCACAAATCCATGTGCGGGTGCTAAAAAGAGCAGCATTGGCATGCTTTTCACGTCGTTTGGTAGAAATCCACACGCGCGTTCTGCCAAAAGCACCATTTGCATGCATATCGTGTGGTTTTGCAGAAAACTGCATCCTCGTCTACCAAAAGTGTCATATTCATGCTTAAAACGCGTTTTGGCACAAATCCATGTGCGGGTTCTAAAAAGAGCAGCATTGGCATGCTTTTCACGTCGTTTGGTAGAAATCCACACGCGCGTTCTGCCAAAAGCGTCATTTGCATGCATATCGTGTGGTTTTGCAGAAAACTGCATCCTCGTCTACCAAAAGTGTCATATTCATGCTTAAAACGCGTTTTCGCACAAATCCATGTGCGGGTTCTAAAAAGAGCAGCATTGGCATGCTTTTCACGTCGTTTGGTAGAAATCCACACGCGCGTTCTGCCAAAAGCGTCATTTGCATGCATATCGTGTGGTTTTGCAGAAAACTGCATCCTCCTCTACCAAAAGTTGCATATTCATGCCTAAAACGCGTTTTGGCACAAATCCATGTGCGGGTTCTAAAAAGAGCAGCATTGGCATGCTTTTCACGTCGTTTGGTAGAAATCCACACGCGCGTTCTGCCAAAAGCGTCATTTGCATGCATATCGTGTGGTTTTGCAGAAAACTGCATCCTCGCTACCAAAAGTTGCATATTCATGCTTAAAACGCGTTTTCGCACAAATCCATGTGCGGGTGCTACAAAGAGCAGCATTGGCATGCTTTTCACGTCGTTTGGTAGAAATCCACACGCGCGTTCTGCCAAAAGCAGCATTTGCATGCATATCGTGTGGTTTTGCAGAAAACTGCATCCTCGTCTACCAAAAGTGTACCAATTCATGCTTAAAACGCGTTTTGGCACAAATCCATGTGCGGGTTCTAAAAAGAGCAGCATTGGCATGCTTTTCACGTCGTTTGGTAGAAATCCACACGCGCGTTCTGCCAAAAGCGTCATTTGCATGCATATCGTGTGGTTTTGCAGAAAACTGCATCCTCGTCTACCAAAAGTGTCATATTCATGCTTAAAACGCGTTTTGGCACAAATCCATGTGCGGGTTCTAAAAAGAGCAGCATTGGCATGCTTTTCACGTCGTTTGGTAGAAATCCACACGCGCGTTCTGCCAAAAGCGTCATTTGCATGCATATCGTGTGGTTTTGCAGAAAACTGCATCCCTGTCTACCAAAAGTGTCATATTCATGCTTAAAACGCGTTTTGGCACAAATCCATGTGCGGGTTCTAAAAAGAGCAGCATTGGCATGCTTTTCACGTCGTTTGGTAGAAATCCACACGCGCGTTCTGCCAAAAGCACCATTTGCATGCATATCGTGTGGTTTTGCAGAAAACTGCATCCTCGTCTACCAAAAGTGTCATATTCATGCTTAAAACGCGTTTTTGCACAAATCCATGTGCGGGTTCTAAAAAGAGCAGCATTGGCATGCTTTTCACGTCCTTTGGTAGAAATCCACACGCGCGTTCTGCCAAAAGCGTCATTTGCATGCATATCGTGTGGTTTTGCAGAAAACTGCACCCTGGTCTACCAAAAGTGTCATATTCATGCTTAAAACGCGTTTTGGCACAAATCCATGTGCGGGTTCTAAAAAGAGCAGCATTGGCATGCTTTTCACGTCGTTTGGTAGAAATCCACACGCGTGTTCTGCCAAAAGCGTCATTTGCATGCATATCGTGTGGTTTTGCAGAAAACTGCATCCTCGTCTACCAAAAGTGTCATATTCATGCTTAAAACGCGTTTTGGCACAAATCCATGTGCGGGTTCTAAAAAGAGCAGCATTGGCATGCTTTTCACGTCGTTTGGTAGAAATCCACACGCGCGTTCTGCAAAAAGCACCATTTGCATGCATATCGTGTGGTTTTGCAGAAAACTGCATCCTCGTCTACCAAAAGTGTCATATTCATGCTTAAAACGCGTTTTCGCACAAATCCATGTGCGGGTTCTAAAAAGAGCAGCATTGGCATGCTTTTCACGTCGTTTGGTAGAAATCCACACGCGCGTTCTGCCAAAAGCGTCATTTGCATCCATATCGTGTGGTTTTGCAGAAAACTGCATCCTCGTCTACCAAAAGTGTCATATTCATGCTTAAAACGCGTTTTGGCACAAATCCATATGCGGGTTCTAAAAAGAGCAGCATTGGTATGCTCTTCACGTCGTTTGGTAGAAATCCACACGCGCGTTCTGCCAAAAGCACCATTTGCATGCATATCGTGTGGTTTTGCAGAAAACTGCATCCTCTTCTACCAAAAGTGTCATATTCATGCTTAAAACGCGTTTTGGCACAAATCCATGTGCGGGTTCTAAAAAGAGCAGCATTGGCATGCTTTTCACGTCGTTTGGTAGAAATCCACACGCGCGTTCTGCCAAAATCGTCATTTGCATGCATATCGTGTGGTTTTGCAGAAAACTGCATCCTCGTCTACCATAAGTTGCATATTCATGCCTAAAACGCGTTTTGGCACAAATCCATGTGCGGGTTCTAAAAAGAGCAGCATTGGCATGCTTTTCACGTCGTTTGGTAGAAATCCACACGCGCGTTCTGCCAAAAGCGTCATTTGCATGCATATCGTGTGGTTTTGCAGAAAACTGCATCCTCGTCTACCAAAAGTTGCATATTCATGCTTAAAACGCGTTTGGGCACAAATCCATGTGCGGGTGCTAAAAAGAGCAGCATTGGCATGCTTTTCACGTCGTTTGGTAGAAATCCACACGCGCGTTCTGCCAAAAGCACCACTTGCATGCATATCGTGTGGTTTTGCAGAAAACTGCATCCTCGTCTACCAAAAGTGTCATATTCATGCTTAAAACGCGTTTTGGCACAAATCCATGTGCGGGTTCTAAAAAGAGCAGCATTGGCATGCTTTTCACGTCGTTTGGTAGACATCCACACGCGCGTTCTGCCAAAAGCACCATTTGCATGCATATCGTGTGGTTTTGCAGAAAACTGCATCCTCGTCTACCAAAAGTGTCATATTCATGCTTAAAACGCGTTTTGGCACAAATCCATGTGCGGGTTCTAAAAAGAGCAGCATTGGCATGCTTTTCACGTCGTTTGGTAGAAATCCACACGCGCGTTCTGCCAAAAGCACCATTTGCATGCATATCGTGTGGTTTTGCAGAAAACTGCATCCTCGTCTACCAAAAGTGTCATATTCATGTTTAACACGCGTTTTGGCACAAATCCATGTGCGGGTTCTAAAAAGAGCAGCATTGGCATGCTTTTCACGTCGTTTGGTAGAAATCCACACGCGCGTTCTGCCAAAAGCACCATTTGCATGCATATCGTGTGGTTTTGCAGAAAACTGCATCCTCGTCTACCAAAAGTGTCATATTCATGCTTAAAACGCGTTTTGGCACAAATCCATGTGCGGGCTCTAAAAAGAGCAGCATTGGCATGCTTTTCACGTCGTTTGGTAGAAATCCCCACGCGCGTTCTGCCAAAAGCGTCATTTGCATGCATATCGTGTGGTTTTGCAGAAAACTGCATCCTCGTCTACCAAAAGTGTCATATTCATGCTTAAAACGCGTTTTGGCACAAATCCATGTGCGGGAGCTAAAAAGAGCAGCATTGGCATGCTTTTCACGTCGTTTGGTAGAAATCCACACGCGCGTTCTACCAAAAGCGTCATTTGCATGCATATCGTGTGGTTTTGCAGAAAACTGCTTCCTCGTCTACCAAAAGTTGCATATTCATGCTAAAAACGCGTTTTGGCACAAGTCCATGTGCGGGTGCTAAAAAGAGCAGCATTGGCATGCTTTTCACGTCGTTTGGTAGAAATCCACACGCGCGTTCTGCCAAAAGCGTCATTTGCATGCATATCGTGTGGTTTTGCAGAAAACTGCATCCTCGTCTACCAAAAGTTGCATATTCATGCTTAAAACGCGTTTTCGCACAAATCCATGTGCGGGTGCTAAAAAGAGCAGCATTGGCATGCTTTTCACGTCGTTTGGTAGAAATCCACACGCGCGTTCTGCCAAAAGCACCATTTGCATGCATATCGTGTGGTTTTGCAGAAAACTGCATCCTCGTCTACCAAAAGTGTCATATTCATGCTTAACACGCGTTTTGGCACAAATCCATGTGCGGGTTCTAAAAAGAGCAGCATTGGCATGCTTTTCACGTCGTTTGGTAGAAATCCACACGCGCGTTCTGCCAAAAGCACCATTTGCATGCATATCGTGTGGTTTTGCAGAAAACTGCATCCTCGTCTACCAAAAGTGTCATATTCATGCTTAAAACGCGTTTTGGCACAAATCCATGTGCGGGTTCTAAAAGAGCAGCATTGGCATGCTTTTCACGTCGTTTGGTAGAAATCCACACGCGCGTTCTGCCAAAAGCGTCATTTGCATGCATATCGTGTGGTTTTGCAGAAAACTGCATCCTCGTCTACCAAAAGTGTCATATTCATGCTTAAAACGCGTTTTGGCACAAATCCATGTGCGGGAGCTAAAAAGAGCAGTATTGGCATGCTTTTCACGTCGTTTGGTAGAAATCCACACGCGCGTTCTGCCAAAAGCGTCATTTGCATGCATATCGTGTGGTTTTGCAGAAAACTGCTTCCTCGTCTACCAAAAGTTGCATATTCATGCTAAAAACGCGTTTTGGCACAAATCCATGTGCGGGTGCTAAAAAGAGCAGCATTGGCATGCTTTTCACGTCGTTTGGTAGAAATCCACACGCGCGTTCTGCCAAAAGCGTCATTTGCATGCATATCGTGTGGTTTTGCAGAAAACTGCATCCTCGTCTACCAAAAGTTGCATATTCATGCTTAAAACGCGTTTTCGCACAAATCCATGTGCGGGTGCTAAAAAGAGCAGCATTGGCATGCTTTTCACGTCGTTTGGTAGAAATCCACACGCGCGTTCTGCCAAAAGCACCATTTGCATGCATATCGTGTGGTTTTGCAGAAAACTGCATCCTCGTCTACCAAAAGTTGCATATTCATGCTTAAAACGCGTTTTGGCACAAATCCATGTGCGGGTTCTAAAAAGAGCAGCATTGGCATGCTTTTCACGTCGTTTGGTAGAAATCCACACGCGCGTTCTGCCAAAAGCGTCATTTGCATGCATATCGTGTGGTTTTGCAGAAAACTGCATCCTGGTCTACCAAAAGTGTCATATTCATGCTTAAAACGCGTTTTGGCACAAATCCATGTGCGGGTTCTAAAAAGAGCAGCATTGACATGCTTTTCACGTCGTTTGGTAGAAATCCACACGCGTGTTCTGCCAAAAGCGTCATTTGCATGCATATCGTGTGGTTTTGCAGAAAACTGCATCCTCGTCTACCAAAAGTGTCATATTCATGCTTAAAACGCGTTTTGGCACAAATCCATGTGCGGGTTCTAAAAAGAGCAGCATTGGCATGCTTTTCACGTCGTTTGGTAGAAATCCACACGCGCGTTCTGCCAAAAGCACCATTTGCATGCATATCGTGTGGTTTTGCAGAAAACTGCATCCTCGTCTACCAAAAGTGTCATATTCATGCTTAAAACGCGTTTTCGCACAAATCCATGTGCGGGTTCTAAAAAGAGCAGCATTGGCATGCTTTTCACGTCGTTTGGTAGAAATCCACACGCGCGTTCTGCCAAAAGCGTCATTTGCATGCATATCGTGTGGTTTTGCAGAAAACTGCATCCTCGTCTACCAAAAGTGTCATATTCATGCTTAAAACGCGTTTTGGCACAAATCCATGTGCGGGTTCTAAAAAGAGCAGCATTGGCATGCTCTTCACGTCGTTTGGTAGAAATCCACACGCGCGTTCTGCCAAAAGCACCATTTGCATGCATATCGTGTGGTTTTGCAGAAAACTGCATCCTCTTCTACCAAAAGTGTCATATTCATGCTTAAAACGCATTTTGGCACAAATCAATGTGCGGGTTCTAAAAAGAGCAGCATTGGCATGCTTTTCACGTCGTTTGGTAGAAATCCACACGCGCGTTCTGCCAAAATCGTCATTTGCATGCATATCGTGTGGTTTTGCAGAAAACTGCATCCTCGTCTACCATAAGTTGCATATTCATGCCTAAAACGCGTTTTGGCACAAATCCATGTGCGGGTTCTAAAAAGAGCAGCATTGGCATGCTTTTCACGTCGTTTGGTAGAAATCCACACGCGCGTTCTGCCAAAAGCGTCATTTGCATGCATATCGTGTGGTTTTGCAGAAAACTGCATCCTCGTCTACCAAAAGTTGCATATTCATGCTTAAAACGCGTTTGGGCACAAATCCATGTGCGGGTGCTAAAAAGAGCAGCATTGGCATGCTTTTCACGTCGTTTGGTAGAAATCCACACGCGCGTTCTGCCAAAAGCACCATTTGCATGCATATCGTGTGGTTTTGCAGAAAACTGCATCCTCGTCTACCAAAAGTGTCATATTCATGCCTAAAACGCGTTTTGGCACAAATCCATGTGCGGGTTCTAAAAAGAGCAGCATTGGCATGCTTTTCACGTCGTTTGGTAGACATCCACACGCGCGTTCTGCCAAAAGCACCATTTGCATGCATATCGTGTGGTTTTGCAGAAAACTGCATCCTCGTCTACCAAAAGTGTCATATTCATGCTTAAAACGCGTTTTGGCACAAATCCATGTGCGGGTTCTAAAAAGAGCAGCATTGGCATGCTTTTCACGTCGTTTGGTAGAAATCCACACGCGCGTTCTGCCAAAAGCACCATTTGCATGCATATCGTGTGGTTTTGCAGAAAACTGCATCCTCGTCTACCAAAAGTGTCATATTCATGCTTAACACGCGTTTTGGCACAAATCCATGTGCGGGTTCTAAAAAGAGCAGCATTGGCATGCTTTTCACGTCGTTTGGTAGAAATCCACACGCGCGTTTAGCCAAAAGCACCATTTGCATGCATATCGTGTGGTTTTGCAGAAAACTGCATCCTCGTCTACCAAAAGTGTCATATTCATGCTTAAAACGCGTTTTGGGACAAATCCATGTGCGGGCTCTAAAAAGAGCAGCATTGGCATGCTTTTCACGTCGTTTGGTAGAAATCCACACGCGCGTTCTGCCAAAAGCGTCATTTGCATGCATATCGTGTGGTTTTGCAGAAAACTGCATCCTCGTCTACCAAAAGTGTCATATTCATGCTTAAAACGCGTTTTGGCACAAATCCATGTGCGGGAGCTAAAAAGAGCAGCATTGGCATGCTTTTCACGTCGCTTGGTAGAAATCCACACGCGCGTTCTGCCAAAAGCGTCATTTGCATGCATATCGTGTGGTTTTGCAGAAAACTGCTTCCTCGTCTACCAAAAGTTGCATATTCATGCTAAAAACGCGTTTTGGCACAAGTCCATGTGCGGGTGCTAAAAAGAGCAGCATTGGCATGCTTTTCACGTCGTTTGGTAGAAATCCACACGCGCGTTCTGCCAAAAGCGTCATTTGCATGCATATCGTGTGGTTTTGCAGAAAACTGCATCCTCGTCTACCAAAAGTTGCATATTCATGCTTAAAACGCGTTTTCGCACAAATCCATGTGCGGGTGCTAAAAAGAGCAGCATTGGCATGCTTTTCACGTCGTTTGGTAGAAATCCACACGCGCGTTCTGCCAAAAGCACCATTTGCATGCATATCGTGTGGTTTTGCAGAAAACTGCATCCTCGTCTACCAAAAGTGTCATATTCATGCTTAACACGCGTTTTGGCACAAATCCATGTGCGGGTTCTAAAAAGAGCAGCATTGGCATGCTTTTCACGTCGTTTGGTAGAAATCCACACGCGCGTTCTGCCAAAAGCACCATTTGCATGCATATCGTGTGGTTTTGCAGAAAACTGCATCCTCGTCTACCAAAAGTGTCATATTCATGCTTAAAACGCGTTTTGGCACAAATCCATGTGCGGGTTCTAAAAAGAGCAGCATTGGCATGCTTTTCACGTCGTTTGGTAGAAATCCACACGCGCGTTCTGCCAAAAGCGTCATTTGCATGCATATCGTGTGGTTTTGCAGAAAACTGCATCCTCGTCTACCAAAAGTGTCATATTCATGCTTAAAACGCGTTTTGGCACAAATCCATGTGCGGGAGCTAAAAAGAGCAGTATTGGCATGCTTTTCACGTCGTTTGGTAGAAATCCACACGCGCGTTCTGCCAAAAGCGTCATTTGCATGCATATCGTGTGGTTTTGCAGAAAACTGCTTCCTCGTCTACCAAAAGTTGCATATTCATGCTAAAAACGCGTTTTGGCACAAATCCATGTGCGGGTGCTAAAAAGAGCAGCATTGGCATGCTTTTCACGTCGTTTGGTAGAAATCCACACGCGCGTTCTGCCAAAAGCGTCATTTGCATGCATATCGTGTGGTTTTGCAGAAAACTGCATCCTCGTCTACCAAAAGTTGCATATTCATGCTTAAAACGCGTTTTCGCACAAATCCATGTGCGGGTGCTAAAAAGAGCAGCATTGGCATGCTTTTCACGTCGTTTGGTAGAAATCCACACGCGCGTTCTGCCAAAAGCACCATTTGCATGCATATCGTGTGGTTTTGCAGAAAACTGCATCCTCGTCTACCAAAAGTTGCATATTCATGCTTAAAACGCGTTTTGGCACAAATCCATGTGCGGGTTCTAAAAAGAGCAGCATTGGCATGCTTTTCACGTCGTTTGGTAGAAATCCACACGCGCGTTCTGCCAAAAGCACCATTTGCATGCATATCGTGTGGTTTTGCAGAAAACTGCATCCTCGTCTACCAAAAGTGTCATATTCATGCTTAACACGCGTTTTGGCACAAATCCATGTGCGGGTTCTAAAAAGAGCAGCATTGGCATGCTTTTCACGTCGTTTGGTAGAAATCCACACGCGCGTTCTGCCAAAAGCACCATTTGCATGCATATCGTGTGGTTTTGCAGAAAACTGCATCCTCGTCTACCAAAAGTTGCATATTCCTGCTTAAAACGCGTTTTCGCACAAATCCATGTGCGGGTGCTAAAAAGAGCAGCATTGGCATGCTTTTCACGTCGTTTGGTAGAAATCCACACGCGCGTTCTGCCAAAAGCACCATTTGCATGCATATCGTGTGGTTTTGCAGAAAACTGCATCCTCGTCTACCAAAAGTGTCATATTCATGCTTAAAACGCGTTTTGGCACAAATCCATGTGCGGGTGCTAAAAAGAGCAGCATTGGCATGCTTTTCACGTCGTTTGGTAGAAATCCACACGCGCGTTCTGCCAAAAGCACCATTTGCATGCATATCGTGTGGTTATGCAGAAAACTGCATCCTCGTCTACCAAAAGTGTCATATTCATGCTTAAAACGTTTTTTGGCACAAATCCATGTGCGGGTTCTAAAAAGAGCAGCATTGGCATGCTTTTCACGTCGTTTGGTAGAAATCCGCATACGCGTTCTGCCAAAAGCGTCATTTGCATGCAAATCGGGTGGTTTTGCAGAAAACTGCATCCTCGTCTACCAAAAGTGTATTCATGCTTAAAACGCGTTTTGGCACAAATCCATGTGCGGGTTCTAAAAATAGCAGCATTGGCATGCTTTTCACGTCGTTTGGTAGAAATCCACACGCGCGTTCTGCCAAAAGCGTCATTTGCATGCATATCGTGTGGTTTTGCAGAAAACTGCATCCTCGTCTACCAAAAGTGTCGTATTCATGCTTAAAACGCGTTTTGGCACAAATCCATGTGCGGGTGCTAAAAAGAGCAGCATTGGCATGCTTTTCACGTCGTTTGGTAGAAATCCACACGCGCGTTCTGCCAAAAGCGTCATTTGCATGCATATCGTGTGGTTTTGCAGAAAACTGCATCCTCGTCTACCAAAAGTGTCATATTCATGCTTAAAACGCGTTTTGGCACAAATCCATGTGCGGGTTCTAAAAAGAGCAGCATTGGCATGCTTTTCACGTCGTTTGGTAGAAATCCACACGCGCGTTCTGCCAAAAGCATCATTTGCATGCATATCATGTGGTTTTGAAGAAAACTGCACCCTCGTCTACCAAAAGTGTCATATTCATGCTTAAAACGCGTTTTGGCACAAATCCATGTGCGGGTTCTAAAAAGAGCAGCATTGGCATGCTTTTCACGTCGTTTGGTAGAAATCCACACGCGCGTTCTGCCAAAAGCGTCATTTGCATGCATATCGTGTGGTTTTGCAGAAAACTGCATCCTCGTCTACCAAAAGTGTCGTATTCATGCTTAAAACGCGTTTTCGCACAAATCCATGTGCGGGTTCTAAAAAAGAGCAGCATTGGCATGCTTTTCACGTCGTTTGGTAGAAATCCACACGCGCGTTCTGCCAAAAGCGTCATTTGCATGCATATCGTGTGGTTTTGCAGAAAACTGCATCCTCGTCTACCAAAAGTGTCATATTCATGCTTAAAACGCGTTTTGGCACAAATCCATGTGCGGGTGCTAAAAAGAGCAGCATTGGCATGCTTTTCACGTCGTTTGGTAGAAATCCACACGCGCATTCTGCCAAAAGCACCATTTGCATGCATATCGTGTGGTTTTGCAGAAAACTGCATCCTCGTCTACCAAAAGTGTCATATTCATGCTTAAAACGCGTTTTGGCACAAATCCATGTGCGGGTTTCTAAAAAGAGCAGCATTGGCATGCTTTTCACGTCGTTTGGTAGAAATCCACAAGCGCGTTCTGCCAAAAGCGTCATTTGCATGCATATCGTGTGGTTTTGCAGAAAACTGCATCCTCGTCTACCAAAAGTTGCATATTCATGCTTAAAAACGCGTTTTCGCACAAATCCATGTGCGGGTGCTAAAAAGAGCAGCATTTGCATGCTTTTCACGTCGTTTGGTAGAAATCCACACGCGCGTTCTGCCAAAAGCACCATTTGCATGCATATCGTGTGGTTTTGCAGAAAACTGCATCCTCGTCTACCAAAAGTGTCATATTCATGCTTAAAACGCGTTTTGGCACAAATCCATGTGCGGGTTCTAAAAGAGCAGCATTGGCATGCTTTTCACGTCGTTTGGTAGAAATCCACACGCGCGTTCTGCCAAAGCGTCATTTGCATGCATATCGTGTGGTTTTGCAGAAAACTGCATCCTCGTCTACCAAAAGTGTCATATTCATGCTTAAAACGCGTTTTCGCACAAATCCATGTGCGGGTTCTAAAAAGAGCAGCATTGGCATGCTTTTCACGTCGTTTGGTAGAAATCCACACGCGCGTTCTGCCAAAAGCGTCATTTGCATGCATATCGTGTGGTTTTGCAAGAAAACTGCATCCTCGTCTACCAAAAGTGTCATATTCATGCTTAAAACGCGTTTTGGCACAAATCCATGTGCGGGTTCTAAAAAGAGCAGCAATGGCATGCTTTTCACGTCGTTTGGTAGAAATCCACACGCGCGTTCTGCCAAAAGCACCATTTGCATGCATATCGTGTGGTTTTGCAGAAAACTGCATCCTCGTCTACCAAAAGTGTCATATTCATGCTTAAAACGCGTTTTGGCACAAATCCATGTGCGGGTTCTAAAAAGAGCAGCATTGGCATGCTTTTCACGTCGTTTGGTAGAAATCCACTCGCGCGTTCTGCCAAAAGCGTCATTTGCATGCATATCATGTGGTTTTGCAGAAAACTGCACCCTCGTCTACCAAAAGTGTCATATTCATGCTTAAAACGCGTTTTGGCACAAATCCATGTGCGGGTTCTAAAAAGAGCAGCATTGGCATGCTTTTCACGTCGTTTGGTAGAAATCCACACGCGCGTTCTGCCAAAAGCGTCATTTGCATGCATATCGTGTGGTTTTGCAGAAAACTGCATCCTCGTCTACCAAAAGTGTCGTATTCATGCTTAAAACGCGTTTTCGCACAAATCCATGTGCGGGTTCTAAAAAAGAGCAGCATTGGCATGCTTTTCACGTCGTTTGGTAGAAATCCACACGCGCGTTCTGCCAAAAGCGTCATTTGCATGCATATCGTGTGGTTTTGCAGAAAACTGCATCCTCGTCTACCAAAAGTGTCATATTCATGCTTAAAACGCGTTTTGGCACAAATCCATGTGCGGGTGCTAAAAAGAGCAGCATTGGCATGCTTTTCACGTCGTTTGGTAGAAATCCAACACGCGCGTTCTGCCAAAAGCACCATTTGCATGCATATCGTGTGGTTTTGCAGAAAACTGCATCCTCGTCTACCAAAAGTGTCATATTCATGCTTAAAACGCGTTTTGGCACAAATCCATGTGCGGGTTCTAAAAAGAGCAGCATTGGCATGCTTTTCACGTCGTTTGGTAGAAATCCACAAGCGCGTTCTGCCAAAAGCGTCATTGCATGCATATCGTGTGGTTTTGCAGAAAACTGCATCCTCGTCTACCAAAAAGTTGCATATTCATGCTTAAAACGCGTTTTCGCACAAATCCATGTGCGGGTGCTAAAAAGAGCAGCATTTGCATGCTTTTCACGTCGTTGGTAGAAATCCACACGCGCGTTCTGCCAAAAGCACCATTTGCATGCATATCGTGTGGTTTTGCAGAAAACTGCATCCTCGTCCTACCAAAAGTGTCATATTCATGCTTAAAACGCGTTTTCGCACAAATCCATGTGCGGGTTCTAAAAAGAGCAGCATTGGCATGCTTTTCACGTCGTTTGGTAGAAATCCACACGCGCGTTCTGCCAAAAGCGTCATTTGCATGCATATCGTGTGGTTTTGCAGAAAACTGCATCCTCGTCTACCAAAAGTGTCATATTTTATGCTTAAAACGCGTTTTCGCACAAATCCATGTGCGGGTTCTAAAAAGAGCAGCATTGGCATGCTTTTCACGTCGTTTGGTAGAAATCCACACGCGCGTTCTGCCAAAAGCGTCATTTGCATGCATATCGTGTGGTTTTGCAGAAAACTGCATCCTCGTCTACCAAAAGTGTCATATTCATGCTTAAAACGTTTTTTGGCACAAATCCATGTGCGGGTTCTAAAAAGAGCAGCATTGGCATGCTTTTCACGTCGTTTGGTAGAAATCCGCATACGCGTTCTGCCAAAAGCGTCATTTGCATGCAAATCGGGTGGTTTTGCAGAAAACTGCATCCTCGTCTACCAAAAGTGTATTCATGCTTAAAACGCGTTTTGGCACAAATCCATGTGCGGGTTCTAAAAATAGCAGCATTGGCATGCTTTTCACGTCGTTTGGTAGAAATCCACACGCGCGTTCTGCCAAAAGCGTCATTTGCATGCATATCGTGTGGTTTTGCAGAAAACTGCATCCTCGTCTACCAAAAGTGTCGTATTCATGCTTAAAACGCGTTTTGGCACAAATCCATGTGCGGGTGCTAAAAAGAGCAGCATTGGCATGCTTTTCACGTCGTTTGGTAGAAATCCACACGCGCGTTCTGCCAAAAGCGTCATTTGCATGCATATCGTGTGGTTTTGCAGAAAACTGCATCCTCGTCTACCAAAAGTGTCATATTCATGCTTAAAACGCGTTTTGGCACAAATCCATGTGCGGGTTCTAAAAAGAGCAGCATTGGCATGCTTTTCACGTCGTTTGGTAGAAATCCACACGCGCGTTCTGCCAAAAGCATCATTTGCATGCATTATCATGTGGTTTGAAGAAAACTGCACCCTCGTCTACCAAAAGTGTCATATCATGCTTAAAACGCGTTTTGGCACAAATCCATGTGCGGGTTCTAAAAAGAGCAGCATTGGCATGCTTTTCACGTCGTTTGGTAGAAATCCACACGCGCGTTCTGCCAAAAGCGTCATTTGCATGCATATCGTGTGGTTTTGCAGAAAACTGCATCCTCGTCTACCAAAAGTGTCGTATTCATGCTTAAAACGCGTTTTCGCACAAATCCATGTGCGGGTTCTAAAAAAGAGCAGCATTGGCATGCTTTTCACGTCGTTTGGTAGAAATCCACACGCGCGTTCTGCCAAAGCGTCATTTGCATGCATATCGTGTGGTTTTGCAGAAAACTGCATCCTCGTCTACCAAAAGTGTCATATTCATGCTTAAAACGCGTTTTGGCACAAATCCATGTGCGGGTGCTAAAAAGAGCAGCATTGGCATGCTTTTCACGTCGTTTGGTAGAAATCCACACGCGCATTCTGCCAAAAGCACCATTTGCATGCATATCGTGTGGTTTTGCAGAAAACTGCATCCTCGTCTACCAAAAGTGTCATATTCATGCTTAAAACGCGTTTTGGCACAAATCCATGTGCGGGTTCTAAAAAGAGCAGCATTGGCATGCTTTTCACGTCGTTTGGTAGAAATCCACAAGCGCGTTCTGCCAAAAGCGTCATTTGCATGCATATCGTGTGGTTTTGCAGAAAACTGCATCCTCGTCTACCAAAAGTTGCATATTCATGCTTAAAACGCGTTTTCGCACAAATCCATGTGCGGGTGCTAAAAAGAGCAGCATTTGCATGCTTTTCACGTCGTTTGGTAGAAATCCACACGCGCGTTCTGCCAAAAGCACCATTTGCATGCATATCGTGTGGTTTTGCAGAAAACTGCATCCTCGTCTACCAAAAGTGTCATATTCATGCTTAAAACGCGTTTTGGCACAATCCATGTGCGGGTTCTAAAAAGAGCAGCATTGGCATGCTTTTCACGTCGTTTGGTAGAAATCCACACGCGCGTTCTGCCAAAAGCGTCATTTGCATGCATATCGTGTGGTTTTGCAGAAAACTGCATCCTCGTCTACCAAAAGTGTCATATTCATGCTTAAAACGCGTTTTCGCACAAATCCATGTGCGGGTTCTAAAAAGAGCAGCATTGGCATGCTTTTTCACGTCGTTTGGTAGAAATCCACACGCGCGTTCTGCCAAAAGCGTCATTTGCATGCATATCGTGTGGTTTTGCAGAAAACTGCATCCTCGTCTACCAAAAGTGTCATATTCATGCTTAAAACGCGTTTTGGCACAAATCCATGTGCGGGTTCTAAAAAGAGCAGCAATGGCATGCTTTTCACGTCGTTTGGTAGAAATCCACACGCGCGTTCTGCCAAAAGCACCATTTGCATGCATATCGTGTGGTTTTGCAGAAAACTGCATCCTCGTCTACCAAAAGTGTCATATTCATGCTTAAAACGCGTTTTGGCACAAATCCATGTGCGGGTTCTAAAAAGAGCAGCATTGGCATGCTTTTCACGTCGTTTGGTAGAAATCCACTCGCGCGTTCTGCCAAAAGCGTCATTTGCATGCATATCATGTGTTTGCAGAAAACTGCACCCTCGTCTACCAAAAGTGTCATATCATGCTTAAAACGCGTTTTGGCACAAATCCATGTGCGGGTTCTAAAAAGAGCAGCATTGGCATGCTTTTCACGTCGTTTGGTAGAAATCCACACGCGCGTTCTGCCAAAAGCGTCATTTGCATGCATATCGTGTGGTTTTGCAGAAAACTGCATCCTCGTCTACCAAAAGTGTCGTATTCATGCTTAAAACGCGTTTTCGCACAAATCCATGTGCGGGTTCTAAAAAGAGCAGCATTGGCATGCTTTTCACGTCGTTTGGTAGAAATCCACACGCGCGTTCTGCCAAAAGCGTCATTTGCATGCATATCGTGTGGTTTTGCAGAAAACTGCATCCTCGTCTACCAAAAGTGTCATATTCATGCTTAAAACGCGTTTTGGCACAAATCCATGTGCGGGTGCTAAAAGAGCAGCATTGGCATGCTTTTCACGTCGTTTGGTAGAAATCCACACGCGCGTTCTGCCAAAAGCACCATTTGCATGCATATCGTGTGGTTTTGCAGAAAACTGCATCCTCGTCTACCAAAAGTGTCATATTCATGCTTAAAACGCGTTTTGGCACAAATCCATGTGCGGGTTCTAAAAAGAGCAGCATTGGCATGCTTTTCACGTCGTTTGGTAGAAATCCACAAGCGCGTTCTGCCAAAAGCGTCATTTGCATGCATATCGTGTGGTTTTGCAGAAAACTGCATCCTCGTCTACCAAAAGTTGCATATTCATGCTTAAAACGCGTTTTCGCACAAATCCATGTGCGGGTGCTAAAAAGAGCAGCATTTGCATGCTTTTCACGTCGTTTGGTAGAAATCCACACGCGCGTTCTGCCAAAAGCACCATTTGCATGCATATCGTGTGGTTTTGCAGAAAACTGCATCCTCGTCTACCAAAAGTGTCATATTCATGCTTAAAACGCGTTTTCGCACAAATCCATGTGCGGGTTCTAAAAAGAGCAGCATTGGCATGCTTTTCACGTCGTTTGGTAGAAATCCACACGCGCGTTCTGCCAAAAGCGTCATTTGCATGCATATCGTGTGGTTTTGCAGAAACTGCATCCTCGTCTACCAAAAGTGTCATATTTTATGCTTAAAACGCGTTTTCGCACAAATCCATGTGCGGGTTCTAAAAAGAGCAGCATTGGCATGCTTTTCACGTCGTTTGGTAGAAATCCACACGCGCGTTCTGCCAAAAGCGTCATTTGCATGCATATCGTGTGGTTTTGCAGAAAAACTGCATCCTCGTCTACCAAAAGTGTCATATTCATGCTTAAAACGCGTTTTGGCACAAATCCATGTGCGGTTCTAAAAAGAGCAGCAATGGCATGCTTTTCACGTCGTTTGGTAGAAATCCACACGCGCGTTCTGCAAAAGCACCATTTGCATGCATATCGTGTGGTTTTGCAGAAAACTGCATCCTCGTCTACCAAAAGTGTCATATTCATGCTTAAAACGCGTTTTGGCACAAATCCATGTGCGGGTTCTAAAAAGAGCAGCATTGGCATGCTTTTCACGTTGTTTGGTGGAAATCCACACGCGCGTTCTGCCAAAAGCGTCATTTGCATGCATATCGTGTGGTTTTGCAGAAAACTGCATCCTCGTCTACCAAAAGTGTCATATTCATGCTTAAAACGCGTTTTGGCACAAATCCATGTGCGCATTCTAAAAAGAGCAGCATTGGCATGCTTTTCACGTCGTTTGGTAGAAATCCACACGCGCGTTCTGCCAAAAGCGTCATTTGCATGCATATCGTGTGGTTTTGCAGAAAACTGCATCCTCGTCTACCAAAAGTTGCATATTCATGCTTAAAACGCGTTTTCGCACAAATCCATGTGCGGGTGCTAAAAAGAGCAGCATTGGCATGCTTTTCACGTCGTTTGGTAGAAATCCACACGCGCGTTCTGCCAAAAGCACCATTTGCATGCATATCGTGTGGTTTTGCAGAAAACTGCATCCTCGTCTACCAAAAGTGTCATATTCATGCTTAAAACGCGTTTTGGCACAAATCCATGTGCGGGTGCTAAAAAGAGCAGCATTGGCATGCTTTTCACGTCGTTTGGTAGAAATCCACACGCGCGTTCTGCCAAAAGCACCATTTGCATGCATATCGTGTGGTTTTGCAGAAAACTGCATCCTCGTCTACCAAAAGTGTCGTATTCATGCTTAAAACGCGTTTTGGCACAAATCCATGTGCGGGTTCTAAAAAGAGCAGCATTGGCATGCTTTTCACGT
Organism: Dermacentor albipictus; assembly: GCF_038994185.2. Lineage (NCBI taxonomy): Eukaryota > Metazoa > Arthropoda > Arachnida > Ixodida > Ixodidae > Dermacentor > Dermacentor albipictus. The sequence continues at coordinate 15,490 of NW_027225967.1, read as the reverse complement.
CGTTTGGTAGAAATCCACACGCGCGTTCTGCCAAAAGCGTCATTTGCATGCAAATCGGGTGGTTTTGCAGAAAACTGCATCCTCGTCTACCAAAAGTGTATTCATGCTTAAAACGCGTTTTGGCACAAATCCATGCGCGGGTTCTAAAAATAGCAGCATTGGCATGCTTTTCACGTCGTTTGGTAGAAATCCACACGCGCGTTTTGCCAAAAGCGTCATTTGCATGCATATCGTGTGGTTTTGCAGAAAACTGCATCCTCGTCTACCAAAAGTGTCGTATTCATGCTTAAAACGCGTTTTGGCACAAATCCATGTGCGGGTGCTAAAAAGAGCAGCATTGGCATGCTTTTCACGTCGTTTGGTAGAAATCCACACGCGCGTTCTGCCAAAAGCGTCATTTGCATGCATATCGTGTGGTTTTGCAGAAAACTGCATCCTCGTCTACCAAAAGTGTGATATTCATGCTTAAAACGCGTTTTGGCACAAATCCATGTGCGGGTTCTAAAAAGAGCAGCATTGGCATGCTTTTCACGTCGTTTGGTAGAAATCCACACGCGCGTTCTGCCAAAAGCGTCATTTGCATGCATATCGTGTGGTTTTGCAGAAAACTGCATCCTCGTCTACCAAAAGTGTCATATTCATGCTTAAAACGCGTTTTCGCACAAATCCATGTGCGGGTTCTAAAAAGAGCAGCATTGGCATGCTTTTCACGTCGTTTGGTAGAAATCCACACGCGCGTTCTGCCAAAAGCGTCATTTGCATGCATATCGTGTGGTTTTGCAGAAAACTGCATCCTCGTCTACCAAAAGTGTCATATTCATGCTTAAAACGCGTTTTGGCACAAATCCATGTGCGGGTTCTAAAAAGAGCAGCAATGGCATGCTTTTCACGTCGTTTGGTAGAAATCCACACGCGCGTTCTGCCAAAAGCACCATTTGCATGCATATCGTGTGGTTTTGCAGAAAACTGCACCCTCGTCTACCAAAAGTGTCATATTCATGCTTAAAACGCGTTTTGGCACAAATCCATGTGCGGGTTCTAAAAAGAGCAGCATTGGCATGCTTTTCACGTCGTTTGGTAGAAATCCACACGCGCGTTCTGCCAAAAGCACCATTTGCATGCATATCGTGTGGTTTTGCAGAAAACTGCATCCTCGTCTACCAAAAGTTGCATATTCCTGCTTAAAACGCGTTTTCGCACAAATCCATGTGCGGGTGCTAAAAAGAGCAGCATTGGCATGCTTTTCACGTCGTTTGGTAGAAATCCACACGCGCGTTCTGCCAAAAGCACCATTTGCATGCATATCGTGTGGTTTTGCAGAAAACTGCATCCTCGTCTACCAAAAGTGTCATATTCATGCTTAAAACGCGTTTTGGCACAAATCCATGTGCGGGTGCTAAAAAGAGCAGCATTGGCATGCTTTTCACGTCGTTTGGTAGAAATCCACACGCGCGTTCTGCCAAAAGCACCATTTGCATGCATATCGTGTGGTTATGCAGAAAACTGCATCCTCGTCTACCAAAAGTGTCATATTCATGCTTAAAACGTTTTTTGGCACAAATCCATGTGCGGGTTCTAAAAAGAGCAGCATTGGCATGCTTTTCACGTCGTTTGGTAGAAATCCGCATACGCGTTCTGCCAAAAGCGTCATTTGCATGCAAATCGGGTGGTTTTGCAGAAAACTGCATCCTCGTCTACCAAAAGTGTGATATTCATGCTTAAAACGCGTTTTGGCACAAATCCATGTGCGGGTTCTAAAAAGAGCAGCATTGGCATGCTTTTCACGTCGTTTGGTAGAAATCCACACGCGCGTTCTGCCAAAAGCGTCATTTGCATGCATATCGTGTGGTTTTGCAGAAAACTGCATCCTCGTCTACCAAAAGTGTCATATTCATGCTTAAAACGCGTTTTCGCACAAATCCATGTGCGGGTTCTAAAAAGAGCAGCATTGGCATGCTTTTCACGTCGTTTGGTAGAAATCCACACGCGCGTTCTGCCAAAAGCGTCATTTGCATGCATATCGTGTGGTTTTGCAGAAAACTGCATCCTCGTCTACCAAAAGTGTCATATTCATGCTTAAAACGCGTTTTGGCACAAATCCATGTGCGGGTTCTAAAAAGAGCAGCAATGGCATGCTTTTCACGTCGTTTGGTAGAAATCCACACGCGCGTTCTGCCAAAAGCACCATTTGCATGCATATCGTGTGGTTTTGCAGAAAACTGCACCCTCGTCTACCAAAAGTGTCATATTCATGCTTAAAACGCGTTTTGGCACAAATCCATGTGCGGGTTCTAAAAAGAGCAGCATTGGCATGCTTTTCACGTCGTTTGGTAGAAATCCACACGCGCGTTCTGCCAAAAGCACCATTTGCATGCATATCGTGTGGTTTTGCAGAAAACTGCATCCTCGTCTACCAAAAGTTGCATATTCCTGCTTAAAACGCGTTTTCGCACAAATCCATGTGCGGGTGCTAAAAAGAGCAGCATTGGCATGCTTTTCACGTCGTTTGGTAGAAATCCACACGCGCGTTCTGCCAAAAGCACCATTTGCATGCATATCGTGTGGTTTTGCAGAAAACTGCATCCTCGTCTACCAAAAGTGTCATATTCATGCTTAAAACGCGTTTTGGCACAAATCCATGTGCGGGTGCTAAAAAGAGCAGCATTGGCATGCTTTTCACGTCGTTTGGTAGAAATCACACACGCGCGTTCTGCCAAAAGCACCATTTGCATGCATATCGTGTGGTTATGCAGAAAACTGCATCCTCGTCTACCAAAAGTGTCATATTCATGCTTAAAACGTTTTTTGGCACAAATCCATGTGCGGGTTCTAAAAAGAGCAGCATTGGCATGCTTTTCACGTCGTTGGTAGAAATCCGCATACGCGTTCTGCCAAAAGCGTCATTTGCATGCAAATCGGGTGGTTTTGCAGAAAACTGCATCCTCGTCTACCAAAAGTGTATTCATGCTTAAAACGCGTTTTGGCACAAATCCATGTGCGGGTTCTAAAAATAGCAGCATTGGCATGCTTTTCACGTCGTTTGGTAGAAATCCACACGCGCGTTCTGCCAAAAGCGTCATTTGCATGCATATCGTGTGGGTTTTGCAGAAAACTGCATCCTCGTCTACCAAAAGTGTCGTATTCATGCTTAAAACGCGTTTTGGCACAAATCCATGTGCGGGTGCTAAAAAGAGCAGCATTGGCATGCTTTTCACGTCGTTTGGTAGAAATCCACACGCGCGTTCTGCCAAAAGCGTCATTTGCATGCATATCGTGTGGTTTTGCAGAAAACTGCATCCTCGTCTACCAAAAGTGTCATATTCATGCTTAAAACGCGTTTTGGCACAAATCCATGTGCGGGTTCTAAAAAGAGCAGCATTGGCATGCTTTTCACGTCGTTTGGTAGAAATCCACACGCGCGTTCTGCCAAAAGCATCATTTGCATGCATATCATGTGGTTTTGAAGAAAACGGCACCCTCGTCTACCAAAAGTGTCATATTCATGCTTAAAACGCGTTTTGGCACAAATCCATGTGCGGGTTCTAAAAAGAGCAGCATTGGCATGCTTTTCACGTCGTTTGGTAGAAATCCACACGCGCGTTCTGCCAAAAGCGTCATTTGCATGCATATCGTGTGGTTTTGCAGAAAACTGCATCCTCGTCTACCAAAAGTGTCGTATTCATGCTTAAAACGCGTTTTCGCACAAATCCATGTGCGGGTTCTAAAAAAGAGCAGCATTGGCATGCTTTTCACGTCGTTTGGTAGAAATCCACACGCGCGTTCTGCCAAAAGCGTCATTTGCATGCATATCGTGTGGTTTTGCAGAAAACTGCATCCTCGTCTACCAAAAGTGTCATATTCATGCTTAAAACGCGTTTTGGCACAAATCCATGTGCGGGTGCTAAAAAGAGCAGCATTGGCATGCTTTTCACGTCGTTTGGTAGAAATCCACACGCGCATTCTGCCAAAAGCACATTTGCATGCATATCGTGTGGTTTTGCAGAAAACTGCATCCTCGTCTACCAAAAGTGTCATATTCATGCTTAAAACGCGTTTTGGCACAAATCCATGTGCGGGTTCTAAAAAGAGCAGCATTGGCATGCTTTTCACGTCGTTTGGTAGAAATCCACAAGCGCGTTCTGCCAAAAGCGTCATTTGCATGCATATCGTGTGGTTTTGCAGAAAACTGCATCCTCGTCTACCAAAAGTTGCATATTCATGCTTAAAACGCGTTTTCGCACAAATCCATGTGCGGGTGCTAAAAAGAGCAGCATTTGCATGCTTTTCACGTCGTTTGGTAGAAATCCACACGCGCGTTCTGCCAAAAGCACCATTTGCATGCATATCGTGTGGTTTTGCAGAAAACTGCATCCTCGTCTACCAAAAGTGTCATATTCATGCTTAAAACGCGTTTTGGCACAAATCCATGTGCGGGTTCTAAAAAGAGCAGCATTGGCATGCTTTTCACGTCGTTTGGTAGAAATCCACACGCGCGTTCTGCCAAAAGCGTCATTTGCATGCATATCGTGTGGTTTTGCAGAAAACTGCATCCTCGTCTACCAAAAGTGTCATATTCATGCTTAAAACGCGTTTTCGCACAAATCCATGTGCGGGTTCTAAAAAGAGCAGCATTGGCATGCTTTTCACGTCGTTTGGTAGAAATCCACACGCGCGTTCTGCCAAAAGCGTCATTTGCATGCATATCGTGTGGTTTTGCAGAAAACTGCATCCTCGTCTACCAAAAGTGTCATATTCATGCTTAAAACGCGTTTTGGCACAAATCCATGTGCGGGTTCTAAAAAGAGCAGCAATGGCATGCTTTTCACGTCGTTTGGTAGAAATCCACACGCGCGTTCTGCCAAAAGCACCATTTGCATGCATATCGTGTGGTTTTGCAGAAAACTGCATCCTCGTCTACCAAAAGTGTCATATTCATGCTTAAAACGCGTTTTGGCACAAATCCATGTGCGGGTTCTAAAAAGAGCAGCATTGGCATGCTTTTCACGTCGTTTGGTAGAAATCCACTCGCGCGTTCTGCCAAAAGCGTCATTTGCATGCATATCATGTGGTTTTGCAGAAAACTGCACCCTCGTCTACCAAAAGTGTCATATTCATGCTTAAAACGCGTTTTGGCACAAATCCATGTGCGGGTTCTAAAAAGAGCAGCATTGGCATGCTTTTCACGTCGTTTGGTAGAAATCCACACGCGCGTTCTGCCAAAAGCGTCATTTGCATGCATATCGTGTGGTTTTGCAGAAAACTGCATCCTCGTCTACCAAAAGTGTCGTATTCATGCTTAAAACGCGTTTTCGCACAAATCCATGTGCGGGTTCTAAAAAAGAGCAGCATTGGCATGCTTTTCACGTCGTTTGGTAGAAATCCACACGCGCGTTCTGCCAAAAGCGTCATTTGCATGCATATCGTGTGGTTTTGCAGAAAACTGCATCCTCGTCTACCAAAAGTTGCATATTCATGCTTAAAACGCGTTTTCGCACAAATCCATGTGCGGGTGCTAAAAAGAGCAGCATTTGCATGCTTTTCACGTCGTTTGGTAGAAATCCACACGCGCGTTCTGCCAAAAGCACCATTTGCATGCATATCGTGTGGTTTTGCAGAAAACTGCATCCTCGTCTACCAAAAGTGTCATATTCATGCTTAAAACGCGTTTTCGCACAAATCCATGTGCGGGTTCTAAAAAGAGCAGCATTGGCATGCTTTTCACGTCGTTTGGTAGAAATCCACACGCGCGTTCTGCCAAAAGCGTCATTTGCATGCATATCGTGTGGTTTTGCAGAAAACTGCATCCTCGTCTACCAAAAGTGTCATATTTATGCTTAAAACGCGTTTTCGCACAAATCCATGTGCGGGTTCTAAAAAGAGCAGCATTGGCATGCTTTTCACGTCGTTTGGTAGAAATCCACACGCGCGTTCTGCCAAAAGCGTCATTTGCATGCATATCGTGTGGTTTTGCAGAAAACTGCATCCTCGTCTACCAAAAGTGTCATATTCATGCTTAAAACGCGTTTTGGCACAAATCCATGTGCGGGTTCTAAAAAGAGCAGCAATGGCATGCTTTTCACGTCGTTTGGTAGAAATCCACACGCGCGTTCTGCCAAAAGCACCATTTGCATGCATATCGTGTGGTTTTGCAGAAAACTGCATCCTCGTCTACCAAAAGTGTCATATTCATGCTTAAAACGCGTTTTGGCACAAATCCATGTGCGGGTTCTAAAAAGAGCAGCATTGGCATGCTTTTCACGTTGTTTGGTGGAAATCCACACGCGCGTTCTGCCAAAAGCGTCATTTGCATGCATATCGTGTGGTTTTGCAGAAAACTGCATCCTCGTCTACCAAAAGTGTCATATTCATGCTTAAAACGCGTTTTGGCACAAATCCATGTGCGCATTCTAAAAAGAGCAGCATTGGCATGCTTTTCACGTCGTTTGGTAGAAATCCACACGCGCGTTCTGCCAAAAGCGTCATTTGCATGCATATCGTGTGGTTTTGCAGAAAACTGCATCCTCGTCTACCAAAAGTTGCATATTCATGCTTAAAACGCGTTTCGCACAAATCCATGTGCGGGTGCTAAAAAGAGCAGCATTGGCATGCTTTTCACGTCGTTTGGTAGAAATCCACACGCGCGTTCTGCCAAAAGCACCATTTGCATGCATATCGTGTGGTTTTGCAGAAAACTGCATCCTCGTCTACCAAAAGTGTCATATTCATGCTTAAAACGCGTTTTGGCACAAATCCATGTGCGGGTGCTAAAAAGAGCAGCATTGGCATGCTTTTCACGTCGTTTGGTAGAAATCCACACGCGCGTTCTGCCAAAAGCACCATTTGCATGCATATCGTGTGGTTTTGCAGAAAACTGCATCCTCGTCTACCAAAAGTGTCGTATTCATGCTTAAAACGCGTTTTGGCACAAATCCATGTGCGGGTTCTAAAAAGAGCAGCATTGGCATGCTTTTCACGTCGTTTGGTAGAAATCCACACGCGCGTTCTGCCAAAAGCGTCATTTGCATGCAAATCGGGTGGTTTTGCAGAAAACTGCATCCTCGTCTACCAAAAGTGTATTCATGCTTAAAACGCGTTTTGGCACAAATCCATGCGCGGGTTCTAAAAATAGCAGCATTGGCATGCTTTTCACGTCGTTTGGTAGAAATCCACACGCGCGTTTTGCCAAAAGCGTCATTTGCATGCATATCGTGTGGTTTTGCAGAAAACTGCATCCTCGTCTACCAAAAGTGTCGTATTCATGCTTAAAACGCGTTTTGGCACAAATCCATGTGCGGGTGCTAAAAAGAGCAGCATTGGCATGCTTTTCACGTCGTTTGGTAGAAATCCACACGCGCGTTCTGCCAAAAGCGTCATTTGCATGCATATCGTGTGGTTTTGCAGAAAACTGCATCCTCGTCTACCAAAAGTGTGATATTCATGCTTAAAACGCGTTTTGGCACAAATCCATGTGCGGGTTCTAAAAAGAGCAGCATTGGCATGCTTTTCACGTCGTTTGGTAGAAATCCACACGCGCGTTCTGCCAAAAGCGTCATTTGCATGCATATCATGTGGTTTTGCAGAAAACTGCACCTCGTCTACCAAAAGTGTCATATTCATGCTTAAAACGCGTTTTGGCACAAATCCATGTGCGGGTTCTAAAAAGAGCAGCATTGGCATGCTTTTCACGTCGTTTGGTAGAAATCCACACGCGCGTTCTGCCAAAAGCGTCATTTGCATGCATATCGTGTGGTTTTGCAGAAAACTGCATCCTCGTCTACCAAAAGTGTCGTATTCATGCTTAAAACGCGTTTTCGCACAAATCCATGTGCGGGTTCTAAAAAATAGCAGCATTGGCATGCTTTTCACGTCGTTTGGTAGAAATCCACACGCGCGTTCTGCCAAAAGCGTCATTTGCATGCATATCGTGTGGTTTTGCAGAAAACTGCATCCTCGTCTACCAAAAGTGTCATATTCATGCTTAAAACGCGTTTTGGCACAAATCCATGTGCGGGTGCTAAAAAGAGCAGCATTGGCATGCTTTTCACGTCGTTTGGTAGAAATCCACACGCGCGTTCTGCCAAAAGCACCATTTGCATGCATATCGTGTGGTTTTGCAGAAAACTGCATCCTCGTCTACCAAAAGTGTCATATTCATGCTTAAAACGCGTTTTGGCACAAATCCATGTGCGGGTTCTAAAAAGAGCAGCATTGGCATGCTTTTCACGTCGTTTGGTAGAAATCCACACGCGCGTTCTGCCAAAAGCGTCATTTGCATGCATATCGTGTGGTTTTGCAGAAAACTGCATCCTCGTCTACCAAAAGTGTCATATTCATGCTTAAAACGCGTTTTGGCACAAATCCATGTGCGGGTTCTAAAAAGAGCAGCAATGGCATGCTTTTCACGTCGTTTGGTAGAAATCCACACGCGCGTTCTGCCAAAAGCACCATTTGCATGCATATCGTGTGGTTTTGCAGAAAACTGCATCCTCGTCTACCAAAAGTGTCATATTCATGCTTAAAACGCGTTTTGGCACAAATCCATGTGCGGGTTCTAAAAAGAGCAGCATTGGCATGCTTTTCACGTTGTTTGGTAGAAATCCACACGCGCGTTCTGCCAAAAGCGTCATTTGCATGCATATCGTGTGGTTTTGCAGAAAACTGCATCCTCGTCTACCAAAAGTGTCATATTCATGCTTAAAACGCGTTTTGGCACAAATCGATGTGCGGGTTCTAAAAAGAGCAGCATTGGCATGCTTTTCACGTCGTTTGGTAGAAATCCACACGCGCGTTCTGCCAAAAGCGTCATTTGCATGCATATCGTGTGGTTTTGCAGAAAACTGCATCCTCGTCTACCAAAAGTTGCATATTCATGCCTAAAACGCGTTTTGGCACAAATCCATGTGCGTGTTCTAAAAAGAGCAGCATTGGCATGCTTTTCACGTCGTTTGTAGAAATCCACACGCGCGTTCTGCCAAAAGCGTCATTTGCATGCATATCGTGTGGTTTTGCAGAAAACTGCATCCTCGTCTACCAAAAGTGTCATATTCATGCTTAAAACGCGTTTTCGCACAAATCCATGTGCGGGTGCTAAAAAGAGCAGCAATGGCATGCTTTTCACGTCGTTTGGTAGAAATCCACACGCGCGTTCTGCCAAAAGCACCATTTGCATGCATATCGTGTGGTTTTGCAGAAAACTGCATCCTCGTCTACCAAAAGTGTACCAATTCATGCTTAAAACGCGTTTTGGCACAAATCCATGTGCGGGTTCTAAAAAGAGCAGCATTGGCATGCTTTTCACGTCGTTTGGTAGAAATCCACACGCGCGTTCTGCCAAAAGCACCATTTGCATGCATATCGTGTGGTTTTGCAGAAAACTGCATCCTTGTCTACCAAAAGTGTCATATTCATGCTTAAAACGCGTTTTGGCACAAATCCATGTGCGGGTTCTAAAAAGAGCAGCATTGGCATGCTTTTCACGTCGTTTGGTAGAAATCCACAAGCGCGTTCTGCCAAAAGCGTCATTTGCATGCATATCGTGTGGTTTTGCAGAAAACTGCATCCTCGTCTACCAAAAGTGTCATATTCATGCTTAAAATGCGTTTTGGCACAAATCCATGTGCGGGTTCTAAAAGAGCAGCAATGGCATGCTTTTCAGGTCGTTTGGTAGAAATCCACACGCGCGTTCTGCCAAAAGCACCATTTGCATGCATATCGTGTGGTTTTGCAGAAAACTGCATCCTCGTCTACCAAAAGTGTCATATTCATGCTTAAAACGCGTTTTGGCACAAATCCATGTGCGGGTTCTAAAAAGAGCAGCATTGGCATGCTTTTCACGTTGTTTGGTAGAAATCCACACGCGCGTTCTGCCAAAAGCGTCATTTGCATGCATATCATGTGGTTTTGCAGAAAACTGCACCCTCGTCTACCAAAAGTGTCATATTCATGCTTAAAACGCGTTTTGGCACAAATCCATGTGCGGGTTCTAAAAAGAGCAGCATTGGCATGCTTTTCACGTCGTTTGGTAGAAATCCACACGCGCGTTCTGCCAAAAGCGTCATTTGCATGCATATCGTGTGGTTTTGCAGAAAACTGCATCCTCGTCTACCAAAAGTGTCGTATTCATGCTTAAAACGCGTTTTCGCACAAATCCATGTGCGGGTTCTAAAAAAGAGCAGCATTGGCATGCTTTTCACGTCGTTGGTAGAAATCCACACGCGCGTTCTGCCAAAAGCGTCATTTGCATGCATATCGTGTGGTTTTGCAGAAAACTGCATCCTCGTCTACCAAAAGTGTCATATTCATGCTTAAAACGCGTTTTGGCACAAATCCATGTGCGGGTGCTAAAAAGAGCAGCATTGGCATGCTTTTCACGTCGTTTGGTAGAAATCCACACGCGCGTTCTGCCAAAAGCACCATTTGCATGCATATCGTGTGGTTTTGCAGAAAACTGCATCCTCGTCTACCAAAAGTGTCATATTCATGCTTAAAACGCGTTTTGGCACAAATCCATGTGCGGGTTCTAAAAAGAGCAGCATTGGCATGCCTTTCACGTCGTTTGGTAGAAATCCACAAGCGCGTTCTGCCAAAAGCGTCATTTGCATGCATATCGTGTGGTTTTGCAGAAAACTGCATCCTCGTCTACCAAAAGTTGCATATTCATGCTTAAAACGCGTTTTCGCACAAATCCATGTGCGGGTGCTAAAAAGAGCAGCATTTGCATGCTTTTCACGTCGTTTGGTAGAAATCCACACGCGCGTTCTGCCAAAAGCACCATTTGCATGCATATCGTGTGGTTTTGCAGAAAACTGGATCCTCGTCTACCAAAAGTGTCATATACATGCTTAAAACGCGTTTTGGCACAAATCCATGTGCGGGTTCTAAAAAGAGCAGCATTGGCATGCTTTTCACGTCGTTTGGTAGAAATCCACACGCGCGTTCTGCCAAAAGCGTCATTTGCATGCATATCGTGTGGTTTTGCAGAAAACTGCATCCTCGTCTACCAAAAGTGTCATATTTTATGCTTAAAACGCGTTTTCGCACAAATCCATGTGCGGGTTCTAAAAAGAGCAGCATTGGCATGCTTTTCACGTCGTTTGGTAGAAATCCACACGCGCGTTCTGCCAAAAGCGTCATTTGCATGCATATCGTGTGGTTTTGCAGAAAACTGCATCCTCGTCTACCAAAAGTGTCATATTCATGCTTAAAACGCGTTTTGGCACAAATCCATGTGCGGGTTCTAAAAAGAGCAGCAATGGCATGCTTTTCACGTCGTTTGGTAGAAATCCACACGCGCGTTCTGCCAAAAGCACCATTTGCATGCATATCGTGTGGTTTTGCAGAAAACTGCATCCTCGTCTACCAAAAGTGTCATATTCATGCTTAAAACGCGTTTTGGCACAAATCCATGTGCGGGTTCTAAAAAGAGCAGCATTGGCATGCTTTTCACGTTGTTTGGTAGAAATCCACACGCGCGTTCTGCCAAAAGCGTCATTTGCATGCATATCGTGTGGTTTTGCAGAAAACTGCATCCTCGTCTACCAAAAGTGTCATATTCATGCTTAAAACGCGTTTTGGCACAAATCCATGTGCGCATTCTAAAAAGAGCAGCATTGGCATGCTTTTCACGTCGTTTGGTAGAAATCCACACGCGCGTTCTGCCAAAAGCGTCATTTGCATGCATATCGTGTGGTTTTGCAGAAAACTGCATCCTCGTCTACCAAAAGTTGCATATTCATGCTTAAAACGCGTTTTCGCACAAATCCATGTGCGGGTGCTAAAAAGAGCAGCATTGGCATGCTTTTCACGTCGTTTGGTAGAAATCCACACGCGCGTTCTGCCAAAAGCACCATTTGCATGCATATCGTGTGGTTTTGCAGAAAACTGCATCCTCGTCTACCAAAAGTGTCATATTCATGCTTAAAACGCGTATTGGCACAAATCCATGTGCGGGTGCTAAAAAGAGCAGCATTGGCATGCTTTTCACGTCGTTTGGTAGAAATCCACACGCGCGTTCTGCCAAAACCACCATTTGCATGCATATCGTGTGGTTATGCAGAAAACTGCATCCTCGTCTACCAAAAGTGTCATATTCATGCTTAAAACGCGTTTTGGCACAAATCCATGTGCGGGTTCTAAAAAGAGCAGCATTGGCATGCTTTTCACGTCGTTTGGTAGAAATCCACACGCGCGTTCTGCCAAAAGCGTCATTTGCATGCAAATCGGGTGGTTTTGCAGAAAACTGCATCCTCGTCTACCAAAAGTGTATTCATGCTTAAAACGCGTTTTGGCACAAATCCATGTGCGGGTTCTAAAAATAGCAGCATTGGCATGCTTTTCACGTCGTTTGTAGAAATCCACACGCGCGTTCTGCCAAAAGCGTCATTTGCATGCATATCGTGTGGTTTTGCAGAAAACTGCATCCTCGTCTACCAAAAGTGTGATATTCATGCTTAAAACGCGTTTTGGCACAAATCCATGTGCGGGTTCTAAAAAGAGCAGCATTGGCATGCTTTTCACGTCGTTTGGTAGAAATCCACACGCGCGTTTTGCCAAAAGCGTCATTTGCATGCATATCGCGTGGTTTTGCAGAAAACTGCATCCTCGTCTACCAAAAGTGTCGTATTCATGCTTAAAACGCGTTTTGGCACAAATCCATGTGCGGGTGCTAAAAAGAGCAGCATTGGCATGCATTTCACGTCGTTTGGTAGAAATCCACACGCGCGTTCTGCAAAAGCGTCATTTGCATGCATATCGTGTGGTTTTGCAGAAAACTGCATCCTCGTCTACCAAAAGTGTGATATTCATGCTTAAAACGCGTTTTGGCACAAATCCATGTGCGGGTTCTAAAAAGAGCAGCATTGGCATGCTTTTCACGTCGTTTGGTAGAAATCCACACGCGCGTTCTGCCAAAAGCGTCATTTGCATGCATATCATGTGGTTTTGCAGAAAACTGCACCCTCGTCTACCAAAAGTGTCATATTCATGCTTAAAACGCGTTTTGGCACAAATCCATGTGCGGGTTCTAAAAAGAGCAGCATTGGCATGCCTTTCACGTCGTTTGGTAGAAATCCACACGCGCGTTCTGCCAAAAGCGTCATTTGCATGCATATCGTGTGGTTTTGCAGAAAACTGCATCCTCGTCTACCAAAAGTGTCGTATTCATGCTTAAAACGCGTTTTCGCACAAATCCATGTGCGGGTTCTAAAAAAGAGCAGCATTGGCATGCTTTTCACGTCGTTTGGTAGAAATCCACACGCGCGTTCTGCCAAAAGCGTCATTTGCATGCATATCGTGTGGTTTTGCAGAAAACTGCATCCTCGTCTACCAAAAGTGTCATATTCATGCTTAAAACGCGTTTTGGCACAAATCCATGTGCGGGTGCTAAAAAGAGCAGCATTGGCATGCTTTTCACGTCGTTTGGTAGAAATCCACACGCGCGTTCTGCCAAAAGCACCATTTGCATGCATATCGTGTGGTTTTGCAGAAAACTGCATCCTCGTCTACCAAAAGTGTCGTATTCATGCTTAAAACGCGTTTTGGCACAAATCCATGTGCGGGTTCTAAAAAGAGCAGCATTGGCATGCTTTTCACGTCGTTTGGTAGAAATCCACACGCGCGTTCTGCCAAAAGCGTCATTTGCATGCATATCGTGTGGTTTTGCAGAAAACTGCATCCTCGTCTACCAAAAGTGTCATATTCATGCTTAAAACGCGTTTTGGCACAAATCCATGTGCGGGTTCTAAAAAGAGCAGCAATGGCATGCTTTTCACGTCGTTTGGTAGAAATCCACACGCGCATTCTGCCAAAAGCACCATTTGCATGCATATCGTGTGGTTTTGCAGAAAACTGCATCCTCGTCTACCAAAAGTGTCATATTCATGCTTAAAACGCGTTTTGGCACAAATCCATGTGCGGGTTCTAAAAAGAGCAGCATTGGCATGCTTTTCACGTTGTTTGGTAGAAATCCACACGCGCGTTCTGCCAAAAGCGTCATTTGCATGCATATCGTGTGGTTTTGCAGAAAACTGCATCCTCGTCTACCAAAAGTGTCATATTCATGCTTAAAACGCGTTTTGGCACAAATCGATGTGCGGGTTCTAAAAAGAGCAGCATTGGCATGCTTTTCACGTCGTTTGGTAGAAATCCACACGCGCGTTCTGCCAAAAGCGTCATTTGCATGCATATCGTGTGGTTTTGCAGAAAACTGCATCCTCGTCTACCAAAAGTTGCATATTCATGCCTAAAACGCGTTTTGGCACAAATCCATGTGCGGGTTCTAAAAAGAGCAGCATTGGCATGCTTTTCACGTCGTTTGGTAGAAATCCACACGCGCGTTCTGCCAAAAGCGTCATTTGCATGCATATCGTGTGGTTTTGCAGAAAACTGCATCCTCGTCTACCAAAAGTGTCATATTCACGCTTAAAACGCGTTTTCGCACAAATCCATGTGCGGGTGCTAAAAAGAGCAGCATTGGCATGCTTTTCACGTCGTTTGGTAGAAATCCACACGCGCGTTCTGCCAAAAGCACCATTTGTATGCATATCGTGTGGTTTTGCAGAAAACTGCATCCTCGTCTACCAAAAGTGTACCAATTCATGCTTAAAACGCGTTTTGGCACAAATCCATGTGCGGGTTCTAAAAAGAGCAGCATTGGCATGCTTTTCACGTCGTTTGGTAGAAATCCACACGCGCGTTCTGCCAAAAGCACCATTTGCATGCATATCGTGTGGTTTTGCAGAAAACTGCATCCTCGTCTACCAAAAGTGTCATATTCATGCTTAAAACGCGTTTTGGCACAAATCCATGTGCGGGTTCTAAAAAGAGCAGCATTGGCATGCTTTTCACGTCGTTTGGTAGAAATCCACAAGCGCGTTCTGCCAAAAGCGTCATTTGCATGCATATCGTGTGGTTTTGCAGAAAACTGCATCCTCGTCTACCAAAAGTGTCATATACATGCTTAAAATGCGTTTTGGCACAAATCCATGTGCGGGTTCTAAATAGAGCAGCAATGGCATGCTTTTCAGGTCGTTTGGTAGAAATCCACACGCGCGTTCTGCGAAAAGCACCATTTGCATGCATATCGTGTGGTTTTGCAGAAAACTGCATCCTCGTCTACCAAAAGTGTCATATTCATGCTTAAAACGCGTTTTGGCACAAATCCATGTGCGGGTTCTAAAAAGAGCAGCATTGGCATGCTTTTCACGTTGTTTGGTAGAAATCCACACGCGCGTTCTGCCAAAAGCGTCATTTGCATGCATATCGTGTGGTTTTGCAGAAAACTGCATCCTCGTCTACCAAAAGTGTCATATTCATGCTTAAAACGCGTTTTGGCACAAATCCATGTGCGGGTTCTAAAAAGAGTAGCATTGGCATGCTTTTCACGTCGTTTGGTAGAAATCCACACGCGCGTTCTGCCAAAAGCGTCATTTGCATGCATATCGTGTGGTTTTGCAGAAAACTGCATCCTCGTCTACCAAAAGTTGCATATTCA